>NW_026909247.1:80000-95471 GCF_033115175.1 Lepus europaeus
CTGGGCCAGACCAAAGCCAGGGGCCTGAAACTTCCTCTGGGTCTCCCAGGTGGGTGCAGGGGCCCAAGCACTTGGACCATCTTCCACTGCTTTCCCAGAACCATTAGCAGGGAGCTGGATGGGAAGTGGAGCAGCTGGGACTCAAACCGGTGCCCATATGGCAATGCCAACCCCTAAATAAGAGAAAGTTTAGAAAGATTAACAGCTGGGGGCTTGGCAAAGTTTTGGCAAAGATGTTCGCTGCAGCCTTCTTTAAAATCACCAGTCTTGGGGCAGAGCTGTGGCGCAGTGGGTGGAGCCGCTGCCTGCCTTGCCAGCATCCCATATGGGCACCGGTTCGAGTCCCAGCTGCTCCACTTCTGATCCAGCTCTCTGCTATGGCCTGGGAAAGCAACGGAAGATGGCCCAAGTCCTTGGGCCCCTGCACCCATGTGGGAGACCTGGAAGAAGCTCCCGGCTCCTGGCTTCAGCTAGGCTCAGCTCCGGCTGTTGCAGCCATCTGGGGAGTGAACAAGCGGATGGAGGACCTCTCTCTCTCTCTCTCTGTCCCTCTCTCTGTTTGTAACTCTACTTCTCAAATAAATAAATAAATCTTAAAAAAAAAAACCCAACAGCCTCTGTGTCCAGTGACAGGACGGTCAGAGGGAGTGAAGCTTCACTGTGTGACGCCCCAGGAGCTCAGCACTGTGATGTCAGGCAGGCCGGTGACCCCGCCACACCCAGGAGGCACCCAGTGAGGCCATGGGTGCAGATCACCTGCCCAGGGTCACGGAGCCGGCCAAGCCCCAGCCCCGTGCTGCGCCCCCACCATGCAGCCTCCAGACACCAGGCTGCCAACAACAGGCAACGCCCCCACGGAGCTGGCGGCGCAGGGCTGGGTGAGCAAAGCAGCCGAGCCTGGCCCGCTGCTGCGGAAACACCCGGTGCCCCACCGGGCAGACAAACAAGGCTGCCAGGAACCACCGCGCGGTGTCCGGTGTCCGGGAGGCCGGCTCTGGGCACGGATTCAGCGGGTTCTGTCTCCACGAGGAGCGAACCGAGCTCCTGTGCCCAGAACAGAATCTTCACCAACAAAACAGCCCCGGACGGACTGCGCCCGCCTCGGCGTCCCTCCCGGAGGTGGGGAGCAGCCGGCGGGTCGGGGCGTCCGATCCCCACCCCCGCCGCGCTCTGCTCCCCGGCGCTGTCCGTGCCTTCCCCACCCCCGCTCTGCCCGAGCATCGATTTTTCCATCCTTCAGAGAAGCGCCTGAGGAAAAGGAAAGAGTATCTTCGGATCGATGAGCGAGGCGGGGGGCGGGGGCGGGGGCGCACCTGCTCCTCACTGCCCTGCCCAGAACCTGACAGGAGCTCGGCTGGGGGGGCACTGGCCGGACTGCCCGAGGCGGCCAATCACGCGGGGGCTCCGCAGGTGTTGTGGGGCTGGGTGTGGGGCAGGCGATGCCCACGCCTGGGGGAGCTCACAGGGCACAGGTGTGTGTGTGCGTGAGGTTACTGTGGGGTGTCGGGCATGGATATGGGGGGTTACGCGTCTGTGCTGTGAGAGAGGTGCACGGGACAGGTGTGGCGTGGCGGGGGACGTGCCAGCCTCCCCCAGAGGGGACTGCTCTGCAGGGAGAGCAGCAGAGTGGGTGGTCCCTGGCCCGGGTGGGTCAGCAGAGCCCCGCCCCTGCCCTCAGCTCTTCCTTCCTCCTGGTCCCTCAGTCCCAGAATGACGTCTCCTCCGGGCAGCCCCCCAGGCCCTCGTGTGCCCCTCCTGCAGGACGACAGAGACAAACGTCCTTAAAGAGGCACCTCAAGGCCACAGCCGCCACCTGTGACATAGTCAGAATCCCATTTGGGGGCTGGTTCGAGTCCCGGCTGCTCCACTTCTGATCCAACTCCCTGCTAATGTGCCTGGGAAAGCAGAGGAGGCTGGCCCAAGCATGGGAGTCCCTGTACCCACGTGGGAGACCTGGATGGAGCTCCTGGCTCCTGGCTTCCGCCTGGCCCAGCCCAGCTATTACAGCCACTTGGGGAATGAACCAGCAGACGGAAGACCTCTCTCTCTCTAGTTCTTTTTTTTTTTTAAAGGATTTTATTTATTTATTTGAGAGGTATAGTTACAGACAGTGAGAGGGAGAGACAGAGAGAAAGGTCTTCCGTCCATTAGTGCACTCCCCAAATGGCCGCAATGGCCAGAGCTGCGCCGATCCGAAGCCAGGAGCCAGGTGCTTCCTCCTGGTCTCCCACGCAGGTGCAGAGGCCCAAGCACTTGGGCCATCCTCCACTGCTCTCCCAGGCCTTAGCAGGGAGCTGGATCAGAAGAGGAGCAGCCGAGACTCGAACCGGCGCCCATATGGGATGCTGACACGGCAGGCGGGGGATTAACCCAGTGAGCCACGGCACCAGCCCCTCTCTCTAGCTCTTTTCAAGTATATAAATCAATCTTTATAAAAACGCTGCGTCACTGTTTGCCTCTGCCCCTGCCCGCTGCTCCCCCACCCCAGGCCAGGAGCTCTGGGGGAGTCAGGCTGGGACTGTGGGGTCCTCCTGCTGGGTCTGTGTGACCCCAGAAGTGGCTCAGGATGCTTGCATGAATGAACGAATCTCAAGGGCTGAGGAGAGACGGGGGGATGGCCCGTGTCGAGGTTCCATGTGCTCTTACTGTGCTGGTGTCGACACACATGTGACACGTCATGTGCTCACGTGAGCACACACATGCACTCGCATGTGGCATCAGGTGCATGTGTGTGTCCGTGTGTGTGCGGTGCTGGCTTGTGCACATGTCCATTCACACATGCACATGCTATAGGGTGGCATGTTTATGCGTGTGCAGACGTGAGGGTGCCCCGAGTCAGCTGCACGTGCCGCCTACTGCTCGAGCTGGGAGGAGCCACACAAGGTGGAGACCGACCTTGACCCACAGGTCACCCTTCCACCTGCTGCAGCCCCAAGCCCAGCCCTCATCTCCCCCCCCCCCCCCCCCCGGCCCGCCAACAGTCCCCGGGGCCGAGGACCTGGTACGCCGCAGCCACCGACACTTCCTGGGGCTTGCGTCTGACCTGAGGACACATCAGTGTGCGGTGCTGGCTGGAGGCCCTGGCTCTCAGTCTGCCCGTCTGTAAAGTGGGTCTGAGAGCCCCACCGGCCCCTGACACCTGGTGAGCGCCCGATCGTCACCACCACGCTGCCGTCGCTTGATGACAGGACAAGGCTCCTCCGCCGGTGGCAAACAGGCAGCCCACAGACTGGACCAGGAGGTGCGGGGGAAGTGCCAGTGGGGAGACTAAGCCCCTCCTGGCCGCGGGGCTCCCTGGGCGGGCCGGGAGGGAGGGGGAGCAGGGGCAGGGAACGCAGAGGAGTCCAGCCCGCGTGGGCAGGCCTGGGTCTCCTCGGCAGCCGCTCCCAGCTGCTCCGAGCCGGCTCCACGTGAGACCATGCCCCCATCAGCCTGCTCCGTGCCTCTGCCCCAGCTGTCACTCGCCTGGCCCTCCCTGCCTCAGGGCCTTTGCACCGGACACTTCTCTGGTCTCCACGCTGATCCCTGCCAGACCCACTCCAGAGAAGTCCTTGCTCCCCGGGCTGTCTCGAGTTCCCCCGCCCTCACCTAGCAACAGCTGCGGTACCCCAGCACACGTGCCTGCTGGCTCTCACCAGGAGCCCGGGCTCTCAGCGCGGGGCCAGGCAGGTGCAGGAGCGAGGAGGGAGGGCAGTGGGCCCTGGGTTCCAGCCCGCACAGCCCCGTTTAGTTGGCTCTTGCCGCGAGCCGTGGCCCAGCCCAAACTCGGCAAGGCTGGTTTGTCTCCAGCAGCCTTTCCACCGGTCCATCGTGGGCATGGGGGCGGCCCCGCCCTGACCCTGCCTGGGCCGGACTGGACCTGTGCGCTCTGCTTCCACCCCGTGTGCCCGGAAGAAACCAAGCCTGGGGGAGGGGGTCCTTCAGCCCTCGCTCAGCTGGGAAGAAGCCACGCCCTTCCCCATCCCTCACCAGCCCTTGGTGCTCCAAACCCTGGCAGCCCCTTCAGACAGGTCGTGGTTTCCACCTGTCTGTCTGGAGGCCCCGCCTTCTTGGTGACGCCAGGGCCTGTTGCCCCCGGGAGCTCACCTGCGGGGGCGGATGTCCCTGGGGTCTCTAAGGACCGTGCGGGGCCGGCACCCAAGGGTGCCAGCCTGGGTGGGGAAGGGGACAGAGGGAACCTGACCGCGCTGCGGAGCCAGAAAGCAAAAAGTGCTCGGTGCGCAGGGTGGGGGCGGGGCAGACCCCCACGGGGCTTCGGCCTCGCAGGGCTGTGGCTTGTAAGGCTCCCGCTAAGCCCACTGCAGGATCCTGGACTCCCGGGCGCCTGTGAGCAGGGCCGGTTCCAGCCGACGGGGCCAGGGGCGGCGGCCGCCGCAGGGCCCTCCAGCCCGCAGGTCGCCTGGCCCCGTGCGCGCAGGGCCCTGGCACCCGCACGGAGGGTTCCAGGGCTCCCGGCCGGGCTTGGGGCCGGGGTCTCCGCTGGGTCGCCGCGCGGCTCCGACAGGCAGAGGCTACAAGAAGCGGAGGCAGGGGCGGGGGACCCTGTCGCGGCACAGGGACGGCGCGGCCACCCACACGCCCCCGCGCCCTCCACGGCCCCCCCTGCCCTTGGCCAGCGGCTGCTTTCTCGCCCTGAGGCCGCGGGAGCGCGTCTGCGCCCTTGTGCGCGCGCCCGGAGAGGCCGCGTTGCCAGGGGAGATCAGGGTGGGGACCGCGGAGCAGGTGCAGCAGACCCCGGCCCATCGCAGCGGCCCGTGATTAGCAGACCGCCCGCGCCCCCTCCTGCCTCTCTCCTGGCTCCTCTGCCTCTCCAGCCCCGGCTCCTGCTGGCTCCAGGGGCCCCTCTGTCCACCCCCCCCAGCAGGAAACGGAGACCAGGATGGATGGGGGAACAGGAAGCCACATCCTTGGGGTTCACCCTGAGGAAGTCAAGTGTGGTTTAGGGGCGGAGAAGGACCCCAGGTGTCCCTCTGTCCCCGCCCCCTAGCGACCCGCCAGCTTCTCCAGGGCACACTGTTCCCCGGGCCACCTCCGGGCTCTGCAGTGGCCGGGCCATGACCTCTGCGTGACCTTGGACACGCTGCCTAACCTGAGACTGCACTCCCTGGGGTACAAGGTGGGTTCCTGTAGGATGTTTGGGGATTCGAGTCGATGACCCATGAGCTCAGGACTGGGCACCCAGGCCGCGACCAGGAGCCCCAGGTTGCCTGGGCAGGTGTGCTCAGCCCCCATGACTTCCTGTAGTTGGAGGCGGAGCCTTTGTTGGTTATTTACCGAGTGGCAGAGAGAGACAGAGTGGCTGCTGTCCTCCGGTTCACTCCCCGAAGGCCTGCCGTGGCTGGGCTGGGTCAGGGCTGAAGCCGGGAGCCGGGCACTCAATGCAGGTCTCCCACTTGGTGGCAGAGCCCAGCCCAGCTGCCCTTCAGGGTACCGGCAGGGGCCAGAACTGGGGGTTGAGCCCAGGTACGCGACTGGGGGGCGCCACCACCATCTCAGCGGAGCCCAGTGTCAGGCGCCCGGCAGGGGCTCAGGCTGTCACAGCGGGGACCCAGGGCGGTGTCTGCGGCTCCCAGAGTCGGGGCAGGCCATGAGACCCATGTGTGGACAGATGGGGACCCCGCCCCTCCCCCAGTCAGGTCCTTGTTCCTGCTTGGCTCTGGTCCCCGCCTCGCCCACCCTGTGCGTCCTCCCGGCTGGCGCACTTCCTCTACCCTCGCCGCCGTCTCTCTGGGCCTGGCCGTGTCCGGCCAGCGGCCCTCCTCCTCCTCCCTGGCGGGCAGGCCGTTAAGCCCAGGCCCCACAGGCCAGCCTGCATCTGCAGCCGTTAGCAGGAAGCCCGGCCCGGCTGGTCCTGGCTAACGTGCAGCCTGCAACGCAGCCCTGCTCCCTGGGGACTGCTCGGCGAAGCTCCATCCGCGGCGGGCGAGCAAGGCTGGGAAGAGAGATGGAGCCCCAGGCCCCAGATGTACAGCTGTCTGGGGTTGTTCACTGCACAAAGATACGGGGGGAGGGGGCAGGCGCTTCTGTTGAGCCAGCGGGGGCACAGGCCGCATTTTTTGTGGCTTTTCTCTTTTGCATTTTTATTTATTTTGAGAGAGAAATGCACCCCTAGCTGCTGGTCCACTCCCCAAGTGCCTGCAACAGCCGGGCTGGACCGTGCCGAAGCCAGAAGCCAGGAGCTCCCTCCGGGCTTCCCATGTGGGTGCAGGGACCCAAGGACCAGGTAGCTAAGCCCTCATCTGCTGCTCCCAGGATGCACAGTGGCAGGAAGGTGAGCGGAAGTGGACCTGGGACTTGAACCCAGGCACTCCCGGGGGGTGTGAGCGTCCCATCTGGCTCTGCCCAGTGCCTGCCCCCGGGATCTTCTTTAGAACTGCATGGCTCTGAGCTGCTTGGGAGCACGGCCGCGTGAGTTACATCAGGTCCCGTCACCCACAAGGGCTCCGCCTGCTGGCCCCCCCCCCCTCCTGAGCCCGGCCCCCACGGGTGGGTCCGCTCTCCAGCCCAGGAGAAGGCGATGTCAATGGCGCGGCGCTGCGCGGGATCCTCGGAGACTCCCTGGCTGTCTCCATTCACCCCGACAGCCTCGCCAGCCTTGCGTGCTGCCCCGCTTCCGATCCAGCTCTCTGCTGTGGCCTGGGAAATCAGTGGAAGATGGCCCAAGTGCTTGGGCCCCTGCACCCATGTGGGAGACCCAGATAGAGTTCCTGGCTCCTGGCTTCGGATCGGCGCAGCTCCGGCCGTTGCGGCCATCTGGGGAGTGAATTAGAAGATCTCTCTCTGACCTTCAAATAAATCTTTGGTAGAGAAAAAGTGTTGGAGGGGGAACAAATGCGCTCCACCGTGTCGCAGGGTGGCTGCATCGGCTCCACCCCCTCCCCGCAGCGCGTGGGGGCGCCCGCGGCTCTGCATGGCGGCCAGTGTTTGGCCAGCGTTTGGTGCTGTTTCGGTCGTAGCCGTCCTGGGGCTGAGCGCGTGCGGCTACCTGCCTGGCGGTCAGTGACGTGGGGCCAATCCTTGGACAACATGGCTGGCCAAGTCTTTGGCCCACCTTTTCTTCTTAAAGATTCATTCATTTATCTGAGAGGCAGAGTTAGAAAGGGACAGAGAGGGAGAAAGAGGAGAGAGAGAGTGAGAGAGAGTGATGAGAGAGAGGAGAGAGAGAGAGAGGAGAGAGAGAAAGAGGAGAGAGAGAGAAAGAGGAGAGAGAGAAAGAGGAGAGAGAGAGAGAGCAGCGGCTGCCTCCCAGGCTCGGCACCAGGGGAAGCCAGGGGCAGGCGCCGAGGCCCGGCAGCTGGCCGCACCCTCTCCGCCAGGCCGACGGTCTGCCCCCAGCCTCCTGTGTTCGAGGCTCTGTTTAGGGTAGAGCGAGACACGAGGGGCAGAAGGCGTGCAGAGGTCACAGCCGATCAACCTGGGTCCCCCACTTCCACCGACTCTGGGACAGGCCAGGTGCGGCCCCAGGAGCTGCTCTGTGACAGCCTGCCTTGTGCCGGCACAGCTCTCAGCCAAGCTGACGGCAGACCGCCTGCCGTGCGCCACCCCCACCCCCACCCCGGGCTCTGTGGTCCTTTGAGAGCCAAAGTTTGAAGATGTGGGTTCAGACTGATGGGCTGAGTTATTTATTTGAGAGGAAGAGAGAGCTCAGAGAGGTTGGGGCACTGACCTCAGGCCACACAGTAAAAGGGGAGCGGGATTCGAGCCCAGAGTTGTCCACGTCTCCTTGGGGCAGGCAGGGGAGCGGTGAGCCAAGCGGACAGGCCCGTGGCTGTGGTGGGTGTGGACGAGGGAGGGTCCCCCCAGGACTCGGGGAGGGTCGTCCCCATGGCGACACCTGGCCCTGCACAGCTTCTGGTCTTTTTTCTTTTTTAAAAAGATTTCTTTCTTTCTTTATTTGAAAGTCAGAGTTACACAGAGAGAAGGAGAGGCGCAGAGAGAGAGAGAGAGAGAGAGAGAGAGAGAGGTCTTCCATCTGCTGGTTCATTCCCCAGATGGCTGCAATGGCCAGAGCTGCGTTGATCCGAAGCCAGGAGCTGGGAGCTTCTTCTGGGTCTCCCATGCAGGTGCAGGGGCCCAAGGACTTGGACCATCTTCCACTGCTTTCCCAGGCCATAGCAGAGAGCTGGATCGGAAGAGGAGCAGCCGGGACTAGAACTGGCGCCCCTATGGGATGCGGCACTGCAGGTGGCGGCTTTACCCGTTAAGCCACAGCCCCGGCCCCAGCTCCAGGTCTTGAGCACTCGGCAAACCCATCCTCCACAGCGGGGAGCCGCCCAGCCTGTAACAGCGTGCGTGGGGCCCCCATGGCTACACCAGCGGGGGCACTGCCGGGCCTGGCTGTCCCAGGGGCCGTCATCTGTGACTGCAGCTGCAGCCCCTGGCCTCCCCCGGCCGCACAGGCGCCCAGGCTGGAGCCCGAGCCGGGGGTGCCTTCCCCACCCCTCACCTCTTCACCCTGAGCCGAAGCTCAGGGCCTGCCTCCCCCGGCAGCTCCGGTGAGCGCTGGCCGGAAGCACAGCCCAGGCCCCGATGTCCTCAGAAGGTGGAGCTTGGCAGGTAGCCTTCTAGAGATGTACGGCCCTTCCGGAAGCTTCCAGATGCTCCCAGAGATGCAGCGGTGGGCCCTGAGCCCAGGGGCCGAGTCTTGTGGGCGTGGCTTGGGGGGGCAGGGCCAACCCCGCAGTGTAGCGAAGCCGCCACACTGGGGGGGGGGAGGGGGGTCACCGCTGTCATTCTGATGGCTGCTGTCCTGTCACCACGGTGATGCCAGGAGCCCGTGCGGCTCTGCCCAGGCTGTGCCCACCCCTCCCTGCAGCTGGGGGCTGCTCACGCCAGCCTCCCCCACCCTGGGGGGGACTGCAGGCTCCTTGGTTGGGGAGATGGTAGGTAGGGGCAGGAGGGGTTTGTATTTTTAAAAGTGTTTTTAAAGACAAACCATAACTTTGTTCAGTGCATGGACTTGTGATTCTTCATAAGGCGCGCAGAAGGGGGACAAGCTCTTTAGAAACAGCAGGGACACGCAGGGCGGGGCAGGACCCGGCCGCCCCTCCCCCGCCCCAGCTGCGCTCTCCTCCTCCAGCTGGAGCCGAAGCTGCAAGCCTGGGCTGGCGCTGGCACCTGGGAGGGAAGCAGCCTCCTCCCTCAGACAGGCGCTGGCACCTGGGAGGGAAGCGGCCTCCTCCCTCAGACAGGCGCTGGGCTCCTTCGCGGGCGTGTCTCCCCCAGAGACAGCCTCCGGCGGGCGGGGGCGGGGGTGGAGGCGGGGGCGGGCTCCGCCCCCTGGGCCAGAAGCTTAGCCTGCAGCAGCTCCGCCCCACCAGCGTTTGCCCACGCAGGCCGCTGTCCCTGCAAAGGCCGTGGAGAAGCCTGGGCGCTTGCCACAGAAACCAGGGGCTGGGCCAAGGGACGGATTCTCCGTGTCAGAGCGCCCTGCGAGCCACGAGCCACGCCAGGCGAGGCCACAGGGGCAGAGGGGCAGAGGGACAGAGGGACAGAGGGGTCGCGGCTCTGTGCGTGGATGGACGGGCGACCTGGCTTTCCCAGAGGGCAGCGTGGGACCCGCCCGCCACTAGGGAGGTGGCCCGAAGGAGGAGGAAGCAGCTGCAGACCCCCGCCCTCATTCGTCTTCCCCAGGCCCTGGCAGAGCCCAGCGGCAGGGAGGGGACGCCGCCACCCAGGGAGAGAGGTGTCCACCACAGGCGCTTGAGCCCGCCCGCAAAATGTTTCCAGAAGGTCTGACCCTGCAGCAGCCGCGTGTGGCATCTGGACAGGCACCGACAGACGTGGAGGCTCGGCCCCCGAAACCTGCACATCACAGCTTTGGGAAAAACACCGATGTATTTGAAAGGCAGAGCCAGAGGGGCGCACGCGGGTCTTCACCTGCTGGTTCACGGGCGGGGCCAGGCCGGAGCCAGGAGCTCCATCCGCTCTCCGCGGTGCGTGCAGGGCCCAAGCACTAGGACCCCCTCCACGGCCTCCAGGCCACAGCAGGGAGCTGGATCGGCCGAGCAGCCGGCGCCCACACGGGATGCCGGCCTTGTAAGCGGGGGTAACTGCACCACAGTGCTGGCCCCTGGGGCCGCGCCGCCCTGAGTGGACGCTCCACGGGACACTGAAGGGGCCCAGGGCTGCTGGAGTCAGCAGAGCCGGCTGGGCTCTTGCCTCCTGCAGCCGCTCAGCTTCCGCTCCCCCAGGAGCCGCCCTGGATCCTAGTGCCCCCGCCCCTCCTCCACCCGAATCTTAGGCCCCGCCCCCGCCCACGAGCCCCAGCCCCAGCTCGTGGCCAGGCCTCGCCGCTCCTCCTCTGTGTGCGCTCACCTGGAAGCTTCTAGACCACGAATCTGAGGCTCTCCCCGTGTGCAGCAGGGGCTCCTGGGGCTTCCCGCGTGGGTACAGCGGGCACATGTCAGAGCAGCGCCTCCTGAGCCTGGAGTGGGGCCCAGGAAGCTGCGTTCCCTTCGGGGCGGAGACCAGACCCACTTCATCCGTGTTCTCACGGTCTCTGCAGGGGCCCACGCGTGGCACAGCGGGTGAAGCCGCCACCCGCAGTGCCGGCATCCCATATGGGCGCCTGTTCAAGTCCCGGCTGCTCCACTTCCGATCCAGCTCCCTGCTGTGGCCTGGGAAAGCAGTGGAGGATGGGTCAAGTGCTTGGGCCCCTGCACTCACATGGGAGACCCACAGGAAGCTCCAGGCTCCGGCTTCAGTCTGGCCCAGCCCTGGTCATTGTGGCCACTTGGGAGTGAACCAGTGGATGGAAGATCTCTCTCCCTTTGTATCTCTCTATATTTTAAATATAAGTAAATCTAAACACACACACACACACACGGTTCATGGAAAACTGAAATTAAAAGGTAATGTGCGGTGGCCTGCGCCGTGGCTTAACAGGCTAATCCTCCGCCTTGCGGTGCCGGCACCCCGGGTTCTAGTCCCGGTAGGGGCGCCGGATTCTGTCCCGGTTGCCCCTCTTCCAGTCCAGCTCTCTGCTGTGGCCCAGAGGGGGGGAGCAGTGGAGGATGGCCCAAGTGCTTGGGCCCTGCACCCCATGGGAGACCAGGAGGAAGCACCTGGCTCCTGGCTTCAGATCAGTGCGGCGCCGGCTGTAGCGGCCATTTGGGGGGTGAACCAATGGAAGGAAGATCTTTCTCTTTGTCTCTCTCTCTAACTCTGCCTGTCAAAAAATAAAAAGGTAATATGCATTTTCCATGAACTTTTTGCAGCCCCTCCCCCCACATCCTGCTGACCCCAGCTGACCCCAACTGACCCCTGGCCTTCCAGGTGCTGGCCAGGGCAGCAGGACACTGAGCAGCTTGCTGCCTGGATCCCAGGCTCATACACCTCTACACACTGGGCACAAGGACTTGCATTTGTCCAAACGCGAGGTGGGCCAGCCAGGGCCACCCTGGGTCCTTGGAGTCCAGGGTGAGGTTTCTCCCAGGAGGTCGGCTCCGTGGGTAGCTCTGGGCTCGGCTTCTTTGGCCTGCCCCCGGAAGTCGTGCCCACTGCCGGCTGCCACGCTCAGGCTGTGCTGAGGGAAACACCCAGTGTCCCCCGGGGGCTCCATCTGGAGTGAGGGTAGACGCCCGGCCCAGGGAGTACCATGGACGGACGGGCAGACCGGCGTCTGTCCCAGGGGCCTGGCCCTGCCCTGTCCCCAGAGCCTGCCCGGCAGGAGGAGGAGGGCAGGGCGCCCAGGAGGCAGGAGGCCTGGCCGCAGCTGCAGGACTCTTGATCTCTCGGCTGCACCGAGAGGCGGGGGCCGCGGGGCCCTGGAGATGGTCTCCATGACAACCGCTGCCACTCACTCCCCATCTCGGATGTAAATTAGTTACAATTTTATTAGTGTGCAGAATTTCAAGAGGCCGGATCCTGCCTCCCAAGCTGAGAGGATGGGGGGGGGGACGGAGGAAAGGTTCAAACGCTAAGTGCCCCTGCTAGGACCCCGGGCAACCCCACGCAGGGCCCGGGCGGGGTCAGCCTGGGGAGGAGGAGACACCCGGCGCCTCCCTGCCCCCTGCCCCAGCTGACCAGGGCCGAGGGAGTCGCTCGTGGCCGCAGATTCTTGGTCCCCTGCCTGCTCAGTTGCCTCGGAGGGAGGTCAGACTTCACCGGGCACTGGTGCCGGCCTCACCAGAGGGGTGGAGTCGGGACAGCCCCGGGCCCTGGTGCAGAGTCAGCAGGCCAGGCAGCTGCCCTGGAGCCGGAGCCCTGTGCAGTGGGTCAGTGTGGCCCCCGAAGCAGTGGGTCAGTGTGGCCCAGTGACGCCTCCATCCCCGCTTCCTGGCGTTCGATGCTCTAAGTCACATGGCCGTACACAAGCGTGCAAACACGTGTCCCCCCCCAGGAAAAAAGGACCAGATTTGTCTTTTTCCCAGGCTGTTGTCAAAATTAGCTGTGTCCCCAGGGCAAATCCCACTGCGCCCCTGAGCTGCAGCCACTCCTGGGTCCCAGGGCCCAGGGAGCCCAGGGGGTCAGCAGTGCCGCAGGGGCTGCCGGCCGGGGCTGGCCCGGGTGGGCACTGCAGGAAGGGCTGCCTGCCAAGGTCGAGGCCCTGGGCCACCATGGGGAGGAGGCCGCACAGCCTGACGAGGGGCTCAGAGGGCACTTGGGCCCGGCAGGCTGGCGCAGTGGACAGGAAGGTCCACAGGGGCCAATGGAGACCTCAAGAGAGCTGGGAGGGAAACCGGAAGGGAGATGGATGCGGGGTGGGGGAAAGGAGGACGAATGGGGGCTGACGGAGGGTGGGCGGGGCCTGTGGGGGCGGGGACTGATGGAGGGTGGGGGGGATGGACGGGAGGGGCGGGGTGAGTAGGGGATGGGCAGGGACAGGTGGTGGGGTGGGCGGGGCCAGGCAGGGGCGGGAACTGAGGGATAGGTGGGGATGTGGGGGCTGGGTGGGGATGAGTGGGGATGAGTGGGGGATGGGCAGGGGTGGGTGGGGGATGGGTGGGGTTGGGTAGAGAGGGTGGGGGATGGGTGAAGGTGGGAGGAGGATGATGGGTGATGGGCAGGCATGTGTGGGGGTGGGGGTGGGTGGGCATGGATGGTGATGTTTATACCATGATGCTTCCAAATTGGAGCTTTGGACTTGTTCTGTCTCCGTCTCCCTGCAGGTGGACACAGGCACGGAGCCCCCTCCCCCCGGAAGGATTCCGGTCCTGGTGGGGTGAGTGGATCCCCCTCCCCCAGAAGGATTCCAGTCCTGGTGGGGTGATTGACAGGCCTCTCCCCCCGAAGGATTCTGGTCCTGGTGGGGTGAGTGACAGGCCTCTCCCGGGCCATCACACCTGAGGCGTGTGTGCGGGCAAAGCATCGAAGGGCTGTGCTGCTGGCTCCACGCTTCCCAGAGCCGCCGCCGGTGCGTGGACTGTGGTCCCAGACTGTCCCCAAACCCCCGGGGTCACAGCGAGGGCACGGCAGGCCCCGGCTCCACCTGCGCTGGCTGTGGCACCAGGTGTGCGCCCCGTCACCTGTGCCGCGTGGCGAGGTGGCAGCCCCCCACCCCGCCACGCTACCCCTCCGTGGTTGTGGTTTGTGGCCCGAGGGCTGAGAGCTCCGCCAGGCAGGAGCGGGCTGGGACCGCCCACCCAGTTCCTGTCGTCTCACTAATTATGCCACACACCGGAAAACTTAATTAAACCGAAGCTTGGTGCGCAATTTCACCGGGGTGGGGAATCGGGAAGACGAGGCCGACAGCCGCACGCGGCCAGCCCAGGCCACCTTGGCAGAGTCAGCCTGGCCGGCCCGCTGTTTGTGGTGACAATGCGCCCTCCCCGGGGGGAGCCCTGCTCAGCAACCCCCAGACCGGTCACACACACGTGCACACGCCGGGTGGACACCACACACGCACACGGACAACACGTGTGTGCCATGCAAAGCACGTGTCCACAGCACACACCACATGTGTACGAGCACACAGCACGTGTATATGAGCACACAGCACACAGAGCACAGAGTACATACAGCTCACACAGCTCACACAGTACACGTGTACAAACACACACAGTACACGTGTACAAACACACACAGCACACACACACAGCACACACAGCACACAAACACAGCACACACACACACAGCACACACACACAGAGCACACAGCACACAGCACAGACACACAGCACACACACACAGCACACACACAGAGCACACAGCACACAGCACACACAGCACACACACAGCACACACAGCACACACACAGCACACACAGCACACACAGCACACACACACAGCACACAGCACACACACACAGAGCACACAGAGCACACAGCACACAGCACACACAGCACACACAGCACACACACAGCACACACACAGCACACAGCACACACACACAGCACACAGCACACACAGCACACACATAGCACACACAGCACACATAGCACACAGCACACACAGCAGACACACACAGCACACAGCACACACAGCACACACAGCACACACAGCACACAGCACACACAGCAGACACAAACACACAGCACACAGCACACAGTACACACAGCACACACAGCACACAGCACACAGCACACACAGCACACAGCACACACAGCACACAGCACACACACACAGCACACACACAGCACACACAGCACACAGCACACACACACAGCACACAGCACACAGCACACACAGCACACAGTACATACAGCACACACAGCACACGTGTACGAGGGACTTCGGGAGGCTGCAGAAAGATGGAATCAGGAGACATTTAAAAATTAAGTCGTTTTTCAAAGATAAGCTGATTTTTGTTCAAAAAATTTATGTTTTTTTCTTTGTGTGCATTTTCCATGAAAACTCCTCATACAGGACACACACCCTCCCCCCACACCCAGACCCTCCCCCACACTGATACCCCCCACACCCACACTCTCCCCCAACCCACACCCAGACCCATACACCCTCCCCCACCCCCACCCCCTCCCTTCCCACACCCCTCCCCCACACCCACACCCGCCCCCACACCCTCCCCCACACCCACACCCAGACACCCACACCCTGCCCCACACCCTCCCCCACACCCACACCCAGACCCATACACCCTCCCCCACCCACACCCTCCCCCACACCCTCCCCAACATCCAGACCCTCCCCCACACTCATACCCCCACACCCACACTCTCCCCCACCCACACCCAGACCCCTACACCCTCCCCCCACCCACACCCTCCTCCACACCCTCCCCCACATACCTCCCACACCCACACCCTCCCCCACCCACACCCAGACCCCTATACCCACACCCAGACCCCACACCCTCCCCCACACTCACACCCTCCCCCACACCCAACCCCCCTACCCAGACCCTCCCCCCCACATCCATGCACAGGATGCGTACACACACACACTCACATGTAGCAGAGCTGTGGTGGGAGCTGTGGGCGGGGACAAGGGCAGTGGACCCCAGAGGGTGGGTTTCCTTATTGCACTGGGAGGAGTTGGGGGAGGGTTTGGAAGGAGGTCCAGAGCCCA
>NW_026909248.1:0-95000 GCF_033115175.1 Lepus europaeus
TCCACTGCACTCCCTGGCCACAGCAGAGAGCTGGCATGGAAGAGGGGCAACCGGGACAGGATCGGTGCCCCGACTGGGACTAGAACCCAGTGTGCCGGTGCTGCAAGGCGGAGGATTAGCCTGTTGAGCCACGGCGCCGGCCATTGTACATCTCCTCCCTCTCTTTTTCCACTCTTAAATTTAACAGGGATCACTTTTCAGTTAAAATTTAAACACCCAAGAATAACCGTGTGCCAATTACAGAGTTCAACCACTAGTACTAGAACAACAACAACAACAACAACAACAAATACTAAAAAGGATAAAGTATTACATTGTACATCTAGAGCCAGGACAAGAGCTGATCAGGTCATTGTTTCTTATAGTGTCCATTTCACTTCAACAGGTTTCCCCTTTGGTGCTCAGTTGTCGCCGATTAGGGAAAACAAATGATATTTGTCTCTTTGGGTCTGGCTTAATCCACTCAGCATGATGTTTTCCAGATTCCACCATCTTGTTGCAAATGACTGGGTTTCATTGTTTCTTACTGCTGTATAGTATTCTATGGAGTACATGTCCCATAATTTCTTTATCCAGTCTACTGTTGATGGGCATTTGGGTTGGTTCCAGGTCTTAGCTATTGTGAATTGAGCTGCAATAAACATTAATGTGCAGATGGCTTTTTTGTTTGCCAAATTAATTTCCTTTGGGTAAATTCCAAGGAGTGGGATGGCTGGGTTGTATGGTAGGGTTATGTTCAGGTTTCTGAGGAATCTCCAGACAGACTTCCATAGTGGCTTAACCAGTTTGCATTCCCACCAACAGTGGGTTAGTGTCCCTTTCTCCCCACATCCTCTCCAGCATCTATTGTTGGTAGATTTCTGAATGTGAGCCATTCTCACCGGGGTGAGGTAAAACCTCATTGTGGTTTTGATTTGCATTTCCCTGACTGCTAGTGATCTTGAACATTTTTTCATGTGTCTGTTGGCCATTTAGATTTCCTCTTTTGAAAAATGTCTATTGAGGTCCTTGGCCCATCTCTTAAGTGGGTTGTTTGTTTTGTTGTTGTGGAGTTTCTTGATTTCTTTGTAGATTCTGGTTTTCAACCCTTTTTCTGTAGTATAGTTTGCGAATATTTTTTCCCATTGTGTCGGTTGCCTCTTCACTTTCTTGACTGCTTCTTTTGAAGTACAGAAACTTCTCAATTTGATGTAATCCCAAATGTTAATTTTGGTTTTGACTGCCTGTGCTGCTGGAGTCTTTTCCAAGAAGTCTTTGCCTGTACCTATATCTTGCAGGGTTTCTCCAATGCTCTCTAATAATTTGATGGTTTCAGGTCGTAGATTTAAGTCTTTAATCCATGCTGAGTGAATTTTTGTGTAAGGTGAAAGGTATGGGCCTTGCTTCAAGCTTCTGCATGTGGAAATCCAATTTTCCCAGCACCATTTATTGAATAGGCTGTCCTTATTCCAGGGATTAGTTTTAGATCTTTGGTCGAATATAAGTTGGCTATAGATGTTTGGATTGATTTCTGGTGTTTCTATTCTGTTCCATTGATCTATCCACCTGTTTCTGTACCAGTACCAAACTGTTTTGATAACAACTGCCCTGTAGTATGTCCTGAAACCTGGTATTGTGATGCCTCCGGCTTTGTTTTTGTTGTACAAGATTGCTTTAGCTATTCAAGGTCTTCTGTGTCTCCATATGAATTTCAGCATCATTTTTTCCAGATCTGAGAAGAATGTCTTCGGTATCTTGATTGGTATTTAATTGAATGTATAAATTGCTTTTGGGAGAATAGACATTTTGATGATATTGATTCTTCCAATCCATGAGCATGGAAGATTTCTCCATTTTTTGGTATCCTCTTCTATTTCTTTCTGTAAGGTTTTGTAGTTTTCATCGTAGAGATCTTTAACATCCTTGGTTAAGTTTATTCCAAGGTATTTGATTGTTTTTGTAGCTGTTGTGAATAGGATTGATCTTAGAAGTTCTTCCTCAGCCGTGGTATTACCTGTGTATACAAAGGCTGTTGATTTTTGTGCATTGATTTTATATCCTGCTACTTTGCCAAACTCTTCGATGAGTTCCAATAGTCTCTTAGTAGAGTTCTTTGGGTCCCCTAAATAAAGAATCATATCATCTGCAAAGAGGGATAATTTGAGTTCTTCCTTCCCAATTTGTATCCCTTTAATTTCTTTTTCTTGCCTAATCGCTCTGGCTAGAATGTCGAGAACTATATTGAATAGCAGTGGTGAGAGTGGGCATCCCTGTCTGGTACCAGATCTCAGCGGAAATGCTTCCAACTTTTCCCCATTCAATAGGATGTTGGGCGTGGGTTTATCATATATTGCTTTGACTGTATTGAGGAATGTTCCTTCCACACCCAGTTGGTTAGAGTTTTCATCATGAAAGGGTGTTGTATTTTATCAAATGCTTTCTCTGCGTCTATTGAGAGAATCATATGGTTTTTCTTCTGCAGTCTGTTAATGTAATGTATTACGTTGATGGTTTTGCAGATGTTGAACCATCCCTGCATACCAGGGATAAATCCCACTTGGTCTGGGTGGATGATCTTTCTGATGTGTTGTTGCATTCTATTGGCCAGATTTAATTGAGAATTTTTGCATCTATGTTCATCAGGGATATTGGTCTGTAATTCTCTTTCAATGCTGCATCTTTTTCTGGCTTAGGAATTAAGGTGATGCTGGCTTCATAGAAAGAATTTGGGAGGATTCCCTCTTTTTCGGTTGTTTTGAATAGTTTGAGGATAATTGGATTTAGTTCTTCTCTAAATGTCTGGTAGAACTCAGCAGTGAATCCATCTGGCCCTGGGCTTTTCTTTGTTGGGAGGGCCTTTATTACTGTTTCAATTTCTGTGTCAGTTATGGGTCTGTTTAGGTTTTCTATGTCTTCCTGGCTCAATTTAGGGAGGTTGTATGTGTCCAAGAATCTGTCCATTTCTGATAGATTTCCCTGTTTGCTGGCATACAAGTCCTTGAAGTAATTTCTGATGATTCTTTTTATTTCTGTGGTGTCTGTTGTTACGTTTCCCTTTTCATCTCTGAACCTATTGATTTGGGTCTTTCTCTTCTTTTTTTAGTCAGCCAATGGGGTGTCAATTTTGTTTATTTTTTCAAAAAACCAGCTCTTCGTTTGGCTGATTTTTCTAATTTTTTTTTTTTTTGCATTCAATCCTGTTGATTTCTTCTTTGATTTTAATTATTTCTCTTCTCCGACTGGGTTTGGGTTTGGTTTGCTGCAGATTTTCTAGATCCTTGAGATGACTTGAAAGCTCATGTATTTGATGCCTTTCCAATTTCTTGATGTAGGAACCTATTGATATAAACTTTCCTCTTAACACTGCTTTTGTTGTATCCCATAGGTTTTGGTATGTTGTGCTTTTATCCTCATTTACTTCCAGAAAATTTTTGATTTCTCTTTTAATTTCTTCTATGACCTATTGTTCATTCAGGAGCATGTTGTTCAATCTGTGTGTGGGTTTGAGTCCCAGGTCCACTCCTGATTCTAGTTTCCTGATGATGGGCTACCTAGGAGGCACCAGGTGATGACACAGGTGCTTAAGTCCCTCCCTCCTTCACAGGACCCCTTAGTGAAGTCTGAGCTCCTGGTTTTGGACTGGCCTAGAGCTGGCCATTGCAGGAATTTGGGGAGTGATAACCCTTTCCTAAGATAGATAGATAGATAGGTAGACAGACTTAAATATACATGTATCTAAATTTTGCTATCTTCTGCTACTTATTTTCAATACTCTGTGCACAAAAAGTAATTTTCTGATAACCTCTAAAATGCTTGAAAAATGTTTACAAATATAAACTGTTGCTAAAAACCAACATATGTCATTAAATGTTTATGACTCTTCTGGTTTTGATCAATTAATGAAACAGAAGAAATAGTTTTAAACATGGATCAGAGAACAATGGAAATACTTGTATCAAAATGTATTCTTTTGATTCTCTCTTCATGCTGTGGACCTGTCAAATACCTCTTTTGGGAATGACATAACGTAAGAGAAAATCTTTGCCCAGATTTACTTGAGGGGTCCAGAATTCTAGTCTATATGATTTCAGGTATTTTTCATTGTCTGGAAAAAACATATTTATATATTCAACTTGTTTCTTTCATATCCAAAGCCCTTAAAATGAAATTTTAAAAAAGAAGATTCATTTTCTATTTATTTTGTGTCTGATTCCTCAATAAGAATGGGCTTAAAAATCTATTCCATTGTAGGGGTTGTGAGGACATGTACTTTTCCAGATAGTGTCCATGTATTGGTGAGAAGCACAGAAAAGTTAGACAATAAAGGTGATAACAAATTCTGTAGGATTTAGAAAATGAAACAACAGACATTTGGGTTAATGTTTGTGATCCAAGAATTAAAATTTAAAGTCTGCCTGAAATAATTCTATTACTGTGTCATGGTGACAACACATTATATTCAGAGAGAAATGTAGTTTTCAGTTTTCTTTATATATGAAAGAATTATAGCCAAAAAAGGCAAAATATCATTATCTATGAATTTGCTCATTTACCAATGTTACTGTCATTTTGCAAAAAAAGATATTATATAAAAATAATTTTTATTTTAGAATTATCTTCATAGAACTATAATAAGGTCATTGAGGAAACATGTTTACAGGTTTGTGGTAGAGTGGCAAGATGGCGGAATAGGAAGGAAGCACACTATTAGTCCGGGGGAGAGACAGTTTAATAAAAGTGGAGATACTGCAGGGTCAAGGAAGAGTAGGGGAAGAAACAGCAGAGGAAACACTTCCGGAACTAGTGATTCACAGTGGACCTGCGTGGAGAGCGTGGGAGCCCAAGTTTGGGACACCAGCGGCAGACTCAACACACCAGCGCTGGAACACGAGGTGAGCCGAACCTTAATAGCCTGAGAAACCAGTGGGCAAGCAGAAAGAGGAGACTAGAGGAAACAAGGCTTGAAACACCGTGGGGAAAAGTTCACCAGGCTAACTAGAAGAGAGAGAGGAAAAAAAAAGTGACCAATACGGACACAAGTTTCTCTCTCTCCGCTCACCCCTCAAAGGCTAGCAAGACAAAGAGCAGGCGCCATTTTGGACATACGTTATAAGCAGGGTGACCTCAGGTCTGCACCGGCCCTGAGCCTAGCAGAAAAACCTGACTCTGGGGGGAGGGGTGAAATAATAGGAGATTAGGATCTAACTTGGCAACCCAGTGGGAGACTGCAGGAGAATTGGAGCCCACACTGAGGGCAGCACAGATTCCCTGTGTGGTCCTTGGGAAAGAGCTTCCGATCTCTGGCTCCTGTGGGTATATCATTTGCCTGCTAACTACCTCCAATTAATTCAACTGTGCGGAATTACTTCCCTTTTGAATCAAAAAAAGAAAGAAAGAGATTTACCACACCTAACCTGGGAGTGTCATCTTTGACACACCCTCAACACTGAGGAACCAAAGAGAACTCTCAGGCCACACTCATCTCAAGCCTCTAAGGCTCCACCGAAAGCAACCAGTCCACTTAATATAGAGCCATAGTGTAACAAGAAAAAACACCACAGTGAATAAACCAAATATCTCCAACATGCCATACAACAAACGCAAAAACCGAGGTAATAAGAACAAGGAAGACACTATGACATCCCCAAATGAAAAAGACACCCCAATTCAAGATTATGAATAGGATGAGATAGAAGAAATGCAAGAAGCAGATTTCAAAAAATTGATAAGAACATTAAGAAGTTCTCGAAAACAAATCCTTGAACTACAGAAATCCTTAATGGTCAAGATAGAAAATCTCTTGTGGGAAAATGAAATATTAAGGAGGAATCAAAATGAAATGAAACAACTAGTAGAACAAGAAACTGTGATAGTGATGAGAAATCATAATGAAATGAAGAATTCAATAGATCAAATGACAAACATATTAGAGAGCCTTAAAAACAGAATGAGCGAAACAGAAGAGAGAATATCTGACTTAGAAGACAGAGAACAGGAAAGGAAACAGGCAAACCAAAGAAAAGAAGAAGAAATTAGAAATCTAAAAAAATATTGTCGGGAATCTACAGGATACTATTAAAAAACCCAACATTCGGGTTCTAGGAGTTCCTGAAGGCATGGAGAGGGAGAAAGGATTAGAAGGCATTTTCAGTGAGATACTAGCAGAAAATTTCCCAGGTTTGGAGAAGGACAGAAGCATCTTAGTACAGGAAGCTTATAGAACTCCTAATAAACATGACCAAAAGAGATCCTCACCAAGACATGTTGTAATCAAACTCACCACAGTGAAACATAAAGATTCTAAAAGGTGCAAGAGAGAAACGTCAGATTACTCTTAGAGGATCTCCAATTAGACTCACAGCTGACTTCTCATCAGAAACCCTACAAGCTAGAAGGGAATGGCGAGACATAGCCCAGATACTAAGAGAGAAAAACTGCCAGCCCAGAATATTATATCCTGCAAAGCTCTCATTTGTGAATGAAGGTGAAATTAAGACTTTTCATAGCAAACAGAAACTGAAAGAATTTGTTGCCACTCATCCTGCCCTGAAAAAGATGCTTAAAGATGTGTTACACACAGAAACACAGAAACATGGTCACCAATATGAAAGAAGGTAAAGGAAGGAAACCTCACAGCAAAAGATCACAGGAAGCTCAATTTCTCTTTGACATAGAATTAAATTCTGATGCTCTGTTAAAGCAATGTGTTAAAGTAATCTATTATGTGCTCTTGATGTCTGTTAAACTCTAATTGTTCAAAAACAGCTGAATTTTTATTAAGAGATATGGGTTATTTAAATATGCTTATTTTCAAAGATTTGTATAATCACCTTGTAACAATGATCAAATTTGGTCTATGTTATGTCTTGATTTTAAGGAATCTTTTTTCAACCAGATATTTTGGATTTTGAGCCTTCTTGGCATTCTTGACAGGCATTCAAAAAATCAAAGTTTCAAACAATCTGGACTCTAAAATTTCCAGTAAATCCTGGACTTTGGTTTTTCCAGTTTGGGCCCAACTGAAAAAAATCAAAGGACCTATGTCTCTCATCTTATAGAGACACCAACTAATCAGGCTATTTGGATTATATTAGAAGGACTGTCAGGATGTGATATGGTACCAGACTTTAAGTTTCTATCATGGAAAATGCTATTAATACAAATGTTTGAGAATTAAAAAGTCTAATGATCTTGTGTTACTAGACATGATAGTTATCTTAATGAGAAAGCCCCAGAGGCCTAAAAGTTTAAATACTTGTAAAATCCTACAGGTGCTTTCAAAAATTCTGTGAAGTAAGCAAGTGTCTCTTGTTGGTTGATGAGTTTATAATTTTAAACATGGCGACTTAAAGTCTTTTGTCATCCACAGTTATATATGATTTGCTGCTCATAAAACTAAAGCGTTGTTGGTTCTGTGTTTAGCTGTCCTCCTATAGGTTCCTATGGACTTTTTCCAGCCATTTCTATTGTATTCAGTACTTTGGGATGGCTCTGTAAACAGATGAAGCCAATAATGTATTAACAGTACCAACTGAGAGAAAGTATGGTTAACTGAGGTTACTAAAAACAAAAAGCAATTCAAATCAATTGGCAATCTACAAAAAGAGTTAAAGATTTTAAAAGCTATTATTAAATTTGCTAGATTGGTCTATTGTGTTATGTTCTATGTGTGTACATATTGTATGTCCACATGGGGAAATTTTATTAAGAGTTTTGTTTTAAATGGCTTATAGATAAGATTGTCCATAAATTTAAGCTGCTAAAATCAATCAAAGATACATTTTAATTTGTGGGACCTGAATCTGTGTATCATATGGTTTAAACTTGTTGGTAGAAAGAAACTAAAAACATTTGATATGGTTGTGCTTAAGTTTACTGGTTAAACAAACTACACCATGTTAGATATTTAAGAGGTGTTTTCAAATACATGATTCTTAAAATTTATAGAAGGCATTGGACCTTCTGGTAAATGTTTTCTTAAGTTGTTATCTAATGGTTGAAATGGTTTACTAAGTATTCATGTAATATTACTATTGTCAGCAAGCGATCTAGGACTTGCTCCCTCATTTCTCTATTCTAAGCCCAACTTGTTCTTTCATTTCTCTATTCTCTTCAAGGTAGGAAACTAATTCTATTATGAAGGAATCTGTAGGACGCACAATTTAATCTTTAGACCTTATAAAAGAGATGGCTAACATTTTTCTGTAATAGCATAGCCAAAATAAGAACTTAGATAATAATCTCATAGCTAGATTCACTTCGCCATCAGTGAAATATACAGTAAGTAGAAAAAAACCTCCCTTTCAGACCAAAGGGAAAGAAAGTGTTAAAGTGAGAATATAATTTTCCTCATGGGCATTGTCTACCTTAGAAAAACTACTACAGAACATGCCTGTGACTATAGACTTGTAGTTCAGGCCACTGAAGATCAGAGATGGGACACGGGCACTCCCTTGACTTGCATCCTCTGGTCTGCTATAACACAAACCAGGAGGAAAAGAAAGCTAGGCATCAGAAGCAATGGGTGGCAGGCCTATTAATGGCTGATCTGTACAGTGATCTGCCCTCAAGGGGACCCAACAGGCCAGTCCACTGCAGTGGCTTTCAATGTGGTAAGCCTGGGCTTCAGCAGAAGTCAGCTTGTGAAGAGCCCTGGCAGCTCTGCCAAGAGTTGGATCACTGGAAATGGAGCTGCCCTGGAGTTGAAGGATGCCTAGGTCAGAGCCACAGATCTTATTGGCTCTAAGCTGAAAAGCCCTTCACTCAGCCCAACTTCCAAAGTGACCACGGCAGCTGAGGGGATGGTCAAGTAGGGTTAGCAACATTGCAGGCAGAACTGTAAATTTCTTGTTAGAGATGCCACCTGCCTTTACCTGGCCAGCTCTCCTCCCAGGCCAGCCAAGTAATGAAAGTCAACAGAGTGCCTTCCCCTAGGAGGTTCACACCTCCCTTAGGATATACCCCATGTGAAGAGATAGATAGGTCTGGGACTCTTAACTTACAAGGCCTAAAGCCCAACAGATTATTATCAAGCCCCTTCTGTCAGGTTCTATTTGCCTCTCAATCAGAAAAATAACTTGTAGCTTAGACAGCACCTTTCTTAGCTCCTCTAATAATGACTCTGTCCTTGTTCTAGACCCTGTCTAGCATACTTGTGCCTCATTCCTTTGTAATCATAACCTCTACTCTACCACCAATGGCTCTACTCCCAACCTGTGTGTACTGATGGTCCTCTTCCCCACTTATTGCTGTATAATTGTTCAAACCTGGTAAATGCCACTCTTAGGATCATTGGTTACTATCCTCACTCTGTCTTTTATGACCTTGTCTAAATATGATCATATAAATATGATCAAACTTGGAAGGCTTCCATAGCCTTGTCAACTCATGACGACAGCCTAGGATGGTTACTGGCGCCATAAACTAGAGCGTCAATTTGTTGGGTCAACAACAGGAGCCACTGTGCACTTGCTCCTCATGTGGGATCTCTGTCCTTAATGTGCTGTACATTTTGATTTAATGCTATAACTAGTACTCAAACAGTATGCTTCACTTTGTGTTTCTATGTGGGTGCAAACTGTTGAAATCTTTATACTAAATTGATCTTCTGTATATAAAGAGAATTGGAAATGAATCTTGATGCAAATGGAAGGGGAGAGGGAGCAGGAGAGGGGAGGGTTGCGGGTGGGAAGGAAGTTATGGGAGGGGGAAGCCATTGTAATCCATAAGCTGTACACTGGAAATATATATTCATTAAATAAAAGTTAAAAAAATCTGCAAAAAAGAAACATGTTTACAAAAGTAATACTAGAGAAAATGATTATATAATAAATACAAAATAAATAATAAATTCAAGATAAATCAGGGCTATTTTTATTTTGTGATTTTTATTTTGATGAAAATCCACGAAGAAATATATTCCACAGATTGTCTATTCTAAATTAAAGGAGTGGTGAGTAATTTGTCCCAGAGACAAACACTAAATCTTTTGCATCTTGCAATTAGATATATTTATTCTGTATGGTACAACTAACTTCATTTCACCATTGAGTAAAGTGACACACTGTAAGATGTTTTCAAAAGAACACACCAAAATTTGAATTTAAGATTGTATTATGTTTAACTACTGCTTAGATTTTCGTATGATAAGATTAAAGACATGCACAGGAACAATTGTGTAAAATAAATTTTAGTGATTTTTTGAACGATAATAATGGATGCTTCTGTTTATGCTGTTTGTCAATAAAAGTTCTGTAGGTCATCAGTGTTGTGGTGCAATGAGTTAAGCCACTGCCTGCAATACCAACATCCCATATGGACACTGACAGCTCCTCTTCCCATCCTACTCACTGCTAGTGCACCTGGGAAAGCAGCAGATGACTCAAGTAGTTCGCCACTTTCATGCAAGTGGGAGACCCAGATGGAGTTCCACACTGCTAGATTAGGTAAGCCCCAGCCTGGCCATTACAGCCATTTGGGAGTGAACCAGTGGATTAAATATTTCTCTATCTCTCCCTCTGTCTCCATAATTCTATTTTTAAATAAATAATTTTACAAACAATTTTTCTTCTGTAAATGATATACTTACTGATGATTTCACTAGATTGTGCACATATCCCTAGTAATTTGTATATACATATATAATTATCTTCTGTCATGATTATGAGTAAACATGCTCATGAAAACATTCAAGGAGTTCACCCATGGCAGTTTTATAAGAGAAAATGTGAAGTATAAATGGCCAATCTTTTCCAAACCCCATCCCCTATACACAAACAGTGCTTAGTAGTGCCATTGACATGGGAGACCCTGGATTGCTTCCTGATTTTCTTAATCTTAACTTACTTTGTGAAAATAATTCGCCTGTGAATGCCCATCTACATTACACATTTCTTGCATATTCATCATTTATAAAAAATGAGGAGATTAAGAACATTCTTATAGGTAAAAAGACCCTTTTCCATGGCACATTTGTTCTTTTATTTTCATGGGTAGAAGCTAATATGATTGTTTTGAAACTCAGCAATGCTTGATGCCACAATGAAATCACAGGAGTGGAGTTTTGGCAAAACCAAAGGAAGCATAAATCTTGGGAGGTATCAATGGTTTATCAGCATAAGTGCATTGGGTATATTGGGAAGAACTAAAATGCCTTTAGTGACTTACATAGTAGAAACACCAGGTTTATCCTGTGTGAATATTGAAAAAGGCAGAATCAACTGACTGAGCCAAGATGTTTTCAGATGAGAGAGACATGGGAGACATTTTAAATAGATTCAGTATAGGCAAAATTTGGATCAGTTCATAACCTAAAGTCCTTAAGTGAACAAGGGTCCATCCAGAGATCATTAGTAAAGGGATATGGGAGACTGAGTGAATATAAGAAATTATCTTAATACAAAACCTGCTACTCTCCTATTAGGAGAAGCTTGGGCTACTATCACACCCTCTGGGAAGGGGGGGAATGTTCTGGAATGCAGATATTAGACAAATAAAAACCTGTCTGTTAGCTGCTATTGACAGTTTCAGTTCATTTCAAGTTTTATTGTTCTATAAAATTATGAATTTAGCCTATAAGTTTACTATATGGCTTTTTAATTCTGGTCAGTCACCTACAATTCAATGACATTTTTTTTTGACAGGCTGAGTGGACAATAAGAGAGAGAGAGAGAGAGAGAGAGAGAGAGAGAAAAGTCTTCCTTTTCCATTGGTTCACCCCCCAATGGCCACTGTGGCTGGCGTGCTGCGGCCAGTGCACCACACTGATCCAAAGCCAGGAGCCAGGTGCTTCTCCTGGTTTCCCATGCAGGTGCAGGGCCCAAGGACTTGGGCCATCCTCCACTGCCTTCCCAGGCCACAGCACGGAGCTGGACTGGAAGAGGAGCAACTGGAACAGAATCCAGCACCCCAACTGGGACTAGAATACAGTGTGCTGGCGCCACAGGTGGAGGATTAGTCTATTGAGCCATGGTGCTGGCTCAATTCAATCACATTTGTCATTAAGCAAACTGCAATGGTGTGAATCTGATAAAATTTATTAAATATTAGTAAACCTCAGAACTTATATCTATGTTCTATAAAAGGGCAATATAAACTTTTAATTATGAAATTTGAACATTTCTTTTAAAATATGAAATCATTTTAACATATCAATGGGATGCATGCCCAGAACTGATAGGTAAATTTGCAGAAAATGGCTAATATGGCCTTATCAGTTTCTATCATCCTCCTATTCCCTTTTCCTGGGCCCGCAATCCTTCAGTTCTACCACTATTATCCTTTTCTTATTTTAGAAATATTTTAATGCATTTATTGCCAATCTGTGAATGACATGATTTCACTATTTTTGAAGAGTTAGTTGAGGTACCAACAATAAGCTATATATATTAAAGTATAGAACATTATACATTTTAATGTACAAATGCAGTAAAAACAGTTTACTGAAATTATTCATGTTCCCATTACTCCTTTCCTAAGTTTTACTATTTGATTTGAAAGTCAGGTTATAGAATATGGAGGTAGTAGAAGGAGAGAGGGAGAGGGAGAGGGGGAGAGAGTTATCTTCCATCTGCTGATTCACTAACAGATGGCCAAGTTCAGGCCAGGCCAAAGTCAGGAGCTACATCCAGGTCTCCCACATGGGTAGCAGGGGTCTCAAATACTTGGGCCATCTTCCACAGCTATCCCAGATACATTAGCAGGTAGCTAAATTGGAAGCAGAACAGCTGAGACTTGATTCAGCACCCATATTGGAACCTGGCATCATAGTCAACAGCTTAGTGTGCTATACCACAATACCCCCACCCATTAAAAGAATCTGCTCATTTCTTTCTTTTTTTTGATACAGCCTTCAGGGACTTGAATTTCATTTCCTGGGCATTCTTTGCCTTTCACAGTTAGTTATATGATATAGCTGTCCATCCAGAAATAATTTAATTTGCCAAAAGCATCTTTAAATAAGAAGTATCAAGCAATAGAGAAAAGAAGAGAAATTAAAAGGTTTTTGTTAGAATAATTCAGGCAAAAAAAGACACATCACTAATGAAGAAATGTAAAGGGCATGTTACACTAATCTTACAGAAGTTTAAAAGATTATAAACTGGGTCCAGCACTGTGGTACAATAGATTAAGCCACCATCTGAATTGTTGGCATTCCCTCGAGACACCAACTGTTCCAATTCTTATCCAGCTCCCTGCTAATGCCCCCAGGGAAAGCAGCAGAGGTGGTCCAAGTCTTTGGGCTCCTGCACCCATGTGGGAAACCTGGAAGAAGCTCTGGGCTCCTGGCTTTGGCCTGGTGCCCAGCCCTAGCCATTCTAGCCATTTGGGGAGTGAACCAGCAGATGGAGGATCTCTTTCTCTCTCTCTTCTTTTCTCTCTCTGTAGCTCTGTCATTCAAATAAATAACATCTCTTGTTAAAAATTATTATAAATAAATACTCTGAATCATTGTAGGTCAACAGATTAGACAATTTAGATGAAATACATATATTGCTAGAAAAATATAAAATATCACACTTACTTAAGAAACTAAAAATGTTAGTATCCTAAAACAATAACAATAAATTGTATCAATAATTTACAAAATTACTCAAAGTCCAGACCCACATATTTTCCTTAGTGAATTCTACCAAGCATTTAAATAAATAATATCAATATCTTGTAAACGCTCCCAAAGAACACAGAATATTTACAAACTCATTTTTTGAGGTCCATACCATACAGATACTACTGTTATACACAGATACATAAAAAAGAAAGCTACAGCTCTGGGAAGTATGGTGGTGCACCAAGTTAAGCTCCCACTTGGTATGACCACATCCTGTATTGGAGTGCCTGGCTAAATCCCTGACTACTCTGTACTTCTGATCCAGCTTCAGATTAATGCATCTAGGAGACAGTAGATGATAGCCCAAGTGCTGTGTTCCTGCCTTCCATATGGGAAATCCAGATGGAGTTTCTGGCTCTTGGCTTTGGCCTGGCCCAACACCAGCTATTGCAAGCATTTGTTGAGTGACTGAAAAGATTTCCTTCCTCCATCCCCCATTACTCTGAAACAAATAAATCTTTGAAAAAAACTACAGAGAAATTTCCCTCATGAATATGGAAACAATCCTCAAATAATGCTGGCAAACTAAATTCAACCACATGAGACATATGCTTACAATGGACTCCAAAGATATCAGGTCCTAATCCCTGCAGTCTGTAAACGTTATATTACTGAGGAAAAGAGATGTCTGCATATGTGATTACATAAAAGGTTTTAGGGGCCAGAATCATGGCATAGTGGGTAAAGCCACCACCTGTGACACCAGCATCCCATATGGGCAATGGTTCAAGTTCTGGCTGTTCCACCTCTGATTCAGCCTCCTGTTAATGTGTCTGGGAACTCAGTTGAGGACAGTCCAAACTGGATCCCTGCACCCATATGGGAGACCAGGAACAATCTCCTGGCTCTTGGTTTTGGCCTTGCCCAGCCCTAGCCAATTTGGAGAGTGTATCAGCAGATGTGAGATTCTCTCTCTCTCTCTCTCCCTATCTCTCTCTGTAGAAATTCTGCATTTCAAATAAATAAAATAAATCTTAAAAAATAAAATTTTAAAAAAGGTTGTAGGCTGTACAGATCATCTTGGATTCAGGAGTTCCCTAAAAGCCACCATTGTTTGCTATGGAATAAACTCAAGAGGTAGATTCAATGAAAACAGAAGAGAAAGGATTGTGAAACCAGAGAAGAAAGATTTGTGCAGATCTTGGCCCTGAAGTTTGTGGAGTTGTGACCAAGAGCCCAGGAAAGCCAGCCACCACCAGAAGCCAGAAGCACCAGAGAATGGCTGCTGCACTAGAACCTTGGAGAGCCTTGATTTTCATATAGTGATACTGATTTTGGACTTCTGACCTCTAGAACTGTAAGAACAAATTTGCTATTATAAGCCATCAAACTCTGTTCCAGCAGCCACAGAAAACAAATACAACATATAAACATAAGTGTATGAATAACAGAGAATAACTGCATAAGGTATCACAGAAATGCAAGTTTATCTTAACACTAAAGAACAAATGAGCATCAATAAATTCTGAAACAGTCAAAAGACTCACAATCATATGAATGAATACAAAAAAAAAAAACATTTGACAAGGTCTAACATTCCTGATACAAAATTCGGATTGAAGGAAACTTTCTCTGCATGGTAAATTACATACATGTGGCCCTGTAGGTAACACCATGCTTGCTACTATGAGTAAGCACCAGATGTAAGGCTAACATCAGGAACAGGGCAATGAGCTATACTCTCACTGTTTCTGAACAAAATTGTGCTTGGTGCTCCAGGCAGTAAAATCAGCTAGACCGCAGTGGACACAAAGTTGCTGAGGGATCCAGGGCCAAGCTGAAGTTGCTGTATACAGGGCAAGACAGGTTGTCTGGAGGCCTGGAGGAGGGGCAGGGGCTAGATCTCACCAAACAGGTGCAAGAGACAAAAAGAGAGCTGCCCCAATATCAGACAAGCGTCCCCAATTCCAGAGCTGACCATGAGGAAGTTCACGTCACCCTACAGCCAGGTCCAGCAGTTCGGCCAGCTCCATCTCCCCTTTCTTGCTACACCCAGACCCACAGACTCACCATTTCTCAGCTTCTCAGGTGTTTGGCTTCCTCCTCCCAGAGCAGCAAAAGATGAATAATCTGAGCAGATCATCTCTGCAGCCTTGATATGACTGTGACGTGCAGAGCTCGTGGGATTACGCAATCTTGTCACGGGTGTGCCTGATTGGACAGTTTGCAAGGCCAGTGAACTCCCACAGATGTAGCCAATCAGTATCCTCCATAGCAGGGGACGTGCTTGCTTGTGATTGTACTGAGTTTATAGATTGAAAGTCCTGGCTGGGGCTCAAGTCTGAATGTTCATGGTCCATGGCCTTGGCTCTCCCAGCAGCAGCGGTGGCAGTCACCTTCGTGTTCCTGCCGGGATCCTGTGATCCGCCGCGTTTGGTAGCCCACTTCCGGTGAGTTAATTTACTGTTTGTTTACTGACTTCTGGGCCTTTGTTTTTCTTCGTTATTCTCAGGACATTTCTCTGTTGGGTCTTTTCTAAAGATATGTGGAAAAATGTTTAAGATATTATGTAATTTTATCATTTTTGATTCATTTCTCTTGTAAATGTTTTTCTTTGTCTTTGGTACTTCAGTATTTTCTGTTTGTTTTTCAGCAGTCAAATCCAGTTAATTATCTTCTACCCAGAGGCTTCACTAAATTGTCAGTTTGTTTTTTGCTTTTTGATTATGTTGAATTATCTCTGTATGTAATAGTGTCAGCCACATATACTGACAGACGTACTGCTTAAAAGTTTTTACTTTTACTTGGTACTCACACGTTTGCATTTGTTTCCCTGGCTAAATCTCCAGGAGATAATCAGAGGAGGTAGCCTTGTCTGTGTGAGATTCCAAGGAAATATATTTCTGTGATCCTGCATTAAGTAGTTTTTGGTAGGTGTTTTCAGATAATCTTGATATATGTAAGGAAATCATTTTTCTGACAATTGATTTTATTATGGCTGGATCCTAAATTTTATCAAATGTTTTTATTACATTTTATGTAAATTATCATATAGTTTCTTGTATTTTTCATTTATGTATATGATTTGCTCAAGAATATTAAAAATTCCCACATTTGTAGTGTATCTTGGTTCACATTGATCTAGTAGGGTTTCATATATGGTTTAATTCATATAAAGGTATTTAGTTTCATTTTTATTTCATATCTTGCTCCAATTTTCATAATCTCTGTCACACTGCCTTCCAAAAATTAACTTTAAAATTCAGTTTATTTCTACTTGGAATGAGTGTGAGAAACTTAAAACTGGACTTGAAACAATTCCATGTCTGGATCTTATATTTTCCTTGTGGAGTTTCCTTCTTTGGCTTGCTTGGTTTTACAAAAATTGGCTCAAATTATTTGGCCATTTTTTATATTTTATGGTGTATTTGTATTTGGAGAAAATAGTTTTCAAAATGAGATGGACTTTGATCTATGTAGCCAAGTTTTATTTCTAAGAATTCTACAAAATCCTCTTGGTATCTGGAGAAGTCTATAAGCTTTGTAGAGAATGGTTGTTTCAATTTCTTGAAATTTGTGTTACTTTCTCTTGTCCTCAATCACCTTTACTAATGGAATATTAGTTTTCTTAATATGTTTTAACATACATTTTACCCTTCTTTATTTCCTTCTGTGGCTCTCCTCTTACTACCAGCATTTCATTGATTTCTACTGTTGTTTTCTTCCAGCTTTTTCATGCTTGAGAAAGAAGCCAAAATGATTGTTTTCAATATTATAAAATTTTAACCTAAGTATGTAAATTCTCTCCAAGCACTGATTTATCTTCATTCCCTTTATTTCCTTGTGCATTTCCAAACTCTTTATGTTCAGGCCCTGGCTGCCCCATATATTGACAGATAGGTGAAAAATAAACTGACAAGTTCCTGCAGCCATCCCAGTCTTTATGTTTTCCTTCATATGTTGTAGTTTGTAAAATCTCTGTAATCCATGTCAATTTTCAATGTCTACTCCTTGTGCCAGCTTCATTAGTCTCCAATTCTGTGTCTCTGCCACATTTTTCTTTGAATGTTGTCCTTGTAACTGCATCCCATGGCAATGTTTATATTCTCAAGCTCCTCTGCACCAGGCTTGATCTTCTCTCAAGTGTCTGCATCCCTTGTCCAGAGTGATTTTGATGCTACCTGGAGTGATGTGGTTACAGGTGTTTCTGGTTCATGAGAGCCTTTGGGTACCTCTCTGCCCTTTGTCTGAGGTTCCATCTTCCCTCAGGTGTTTCCATATCCCTTACTGTAACCATTGTCTTACTTATGTCTCTAGAACCCCTTTGATTGCAGTCCAAGCTTTTTTTTTATTCTCTCTCTCTCATTGCAAATAAAAATATATTTCCTCCAAACCACCTACCACATACTATATAGTTATATTATATCATATGGATTGTTTTCTTTTGTCTTTCACTCCAAATAAAAATATATTTCCTCTGAACCACCTACCACAGAATATATAATTATATTATATCCATATGGATTGTTTTCTTTTGGATACTTCATGTAAATGGACTCATATAATGTAGCTCTTTGTCAATGGCTTCTTTCACTTAATGTATCTGCCACATTCTCATGCTGTAGCATATATCAGTACTTAATTTCTTTTGACTTGAAATGCTCCACTGTACAGAAATCAGTTTTGTTCATTCACTGGTTAACAAAAATTTGAATGCAAGCAGCTGTGTAGATATATCTTAGTGTCTGTTGGTTTTTTATGTAAGCATAGAAATGCTGTATATGGTAAATCTATATTTAACTTTTAGAGAACTGTCAGACTGTTTTCCAAAATGTATATAGCATTTTACAGTCCCACCAGTACTGCATGAGGGCTCCAATTTCTACCCATCCTCACCAACACTTGTTTGTGTGTGTGTGTGTGTGTGTATGAAGTGGTACTTTACTCTGGTTTTGATCTTCATTTGCTGGTGGCTAATGTGTTGAGCAACTTTTCATATATTTATTTGCCATGTGTATATCTTCTTTGAAAAAGTATTCAAATTCTTTGTTCATTTTAAATTGTTTTATATCATGAATTCCATTGAAGTCCATTACCAGATAAATAACTTACAAATATTTTTTCCTATTTTACTTAGCAGACTTTATTTTTTGAGCAATTTTGTGCTTACAACAAAACTGAAGAAAATTATTCCCTTATATCTCTTGCTTCCAGACACATATTGTGTACCACGTGATACACTAGATATAACTGATAGACTGCATTGGCTAGTCCACATTTGGGTGGACATGCCCCACAATTTGAGCATCACACAGAATAGTTTCACTGCCCTACAAATTGTTCTCTACCTATTAATTCCTCCAACCCTTGCCTATTGAGAATCATTACTGTTCCCATACTTCCCTCTCCTTCTTCCTCCTTGTCCTCTTCTTTAGCTATTCGAATAAATGTACAGTAATATCACATTGTGGACCCAATTTGAGTCTTTATGATTATTAATCATGTTAAAAACTTTTTATATACTTAGTTGTTTACCAGCAACCATATGCTTTATTTGCCAAAACATTTGTTCTTGTTTTTTTTGTGAAAGTGATTTCTATAATTGGTTTTGCAAAAACAAACAAACAAAAAACCCATTTACTTCTCAAAGAGAGAGAAACAGAGGGAGATGGAGAGGTAGAAGGGGAGAGTGAGAAAGAAAGAGAGAGGGGGAGAGAGAGAGAGAGAGAGAGAGACTTTTTACCCACTGGGTTCACTACACAAATAGCTGCATGAGCATCAGCCAGGTCTGCACCAGACCAAAGCAAGAAGCTAAGAACTCCATTCTGGTCTCCCACGTGGATTACAAAGACCAAAGGCCACATTACTAGGGATGCACATTGGACATGAAGAAGCCAGAACTCAAGCCAGGTTAATTCACCGCATCACAATGCCAGACCACAAAACTATAACTTTAGGTTAAGTATCAGAGATTTGTTACTGGAATATAATCACTTTGGTAATTAGAAAACAGTTTTACTTATTTGTGATACATTGGAGTAAAAAAAATAATCATAAAGAAATATGTACTTTTATACTTAAAGAGTTATTCTCTTAGTATATCATTATCTTTGGCTCAAAACTATGTTTGCCTATAACATGGCATTTTCATCTTTCCATCTAAATGTGTAGTATCAATGAAAAAAATACAATTTAGGTATATATGCAATCATCAGATTGCTGGATCTTATGGCAAATCTGTTTTTAGTTTTTGCTGTTGTTTGTTTTTAAGAAATCTCCACACTGGTGCTTGCTTTGGCAATACATGCACTAAATAAAGAAATCTCAACAATGTTTTCCACAGTGGCTTCACTAATTTACATTTCCACCAATAGTGTATAAGTGTTCCCCTTTGTACACATCCTCACCAATGTTTGGTACTCTTGTTGTTTTGGATTTTAGCCCTTCTACATGGGTGAGGTGCTATCTCATTGTGGTTTTGATTTCCATTTCCCTGAAGGCAAGTGATGCTAAGCATTTTTCATACATTTGTTAGCCATGTGCATTTCTTCTTTTGAGAACTGTCTGCTGAAGTCCTTTGCTCATTTCACAACCGGTTTGCTTGTTTTTTTGTTATTGCTGCTGTTGTTGAATTTTTTTTAATTGTGGATATATTCAGTATATTAATCCTTTGTCAGATAGGGGTTTGTAAATAATTTTTCCATTATGTTGGGTGTCTCTTCAATCTTGATCATTTCCTGTAGGCAGCCCATAAACAAGTCATAGACAAGTCAAGGTCAGTCTTGGCTTGTGGAATTCCTGGGAGGAAAAAAAAGTCACCTATTCCCATGCTCCAGGAGAATGATCAAACAAGAACACTCCGCCAAAATTATCTATGTTATGATTGTGTTGCAGAAAGCCTGATAAGTTGCTTGCCTTTGTTGTTCACTTCTGTGGCCTTGAGCTGCAGCTGGTTATGTATAAAATATCGCTGAGACGCTGGAATAAACGAGCCTTGATCAGACTTTTGTCTTGGCTCCATTCTCTGCGCCCTTGTCCCGCTTTTCATTCCCACTCCCTCCTTCAGGTTCCGTTCGACAGGTGCGGCTGGCCCGCATCAATTTCCCTTGCTGTGCAAAAGCTTCTAAGTTTAGTATAGTCCCATTTATTTAGTTTTGCTTTTGTTGCCTGTGTTTTGGGTATCTTTTCCAAGAAACCATACCCTACACCAATGTCTCGGAGGGTTTACCTTACATTTTCCCAGCAACTTCCTAGTCTCAGGTCTTGAATTTAGGTCTTTGATCCACATTGAGTTCATTTTTGTGTATAGTGAGAGGAGTGTATATAATTTCACTATTCTACATATATCTCCAGTTTTGCCAATATCATTTCTTGAAGGGATTATATTTACTCCAACATATAGTCTGAGCACTTTTGTCAACAGTCAGTTGTCTGTATGTATGTGAATTAATTTCTGGGCTGGGCTCTCTATTCTGTTCCATTGATCAATGTATCAGTTTTTATGCCAGCACAATACTGTTTTAACTACTATAGCTTTGTAGCATGCTTTGAAGTCATACAACGTGATGCCTTCAGCTTGATTTTTCTTGTTAAGCTTTGCTTTGTCTATTTTGGGTCTTTTGTGATTCCATATAAAGTTTAAGATTGCTTTGTCTAGTTCTGTAATGAATATCATTGGATTTTTTGATAGGGATTCAATTGAATTTGCTGATTGCTTTAGGTAGACATTTTGAGAGTGTTTCTTCTGATCCATGAACAAGGAACATCTTTCCATTTTTGTGTTCTTGATGATTTTTTCATTAATGTTTGATAATTTTCATCATAAAGATCTTTCACTTCTTTGTTTAAATTTATTCCTAATCATTTGATTTTTTGTGGATGTTGTGAATGAGACTTCTGTCTTGATTTCCCTTTCTGTGAGTTCATCATTAGCATACAAAAATAAACCTACTGAGGTTTTTAATGTTTATTTAGTAATCTGTAACTTTATTGACTTGATTTCTCAATTTAAACAGTTTTTGGTGGAATGTTTAGGTTTTTCCATCTACAACATCATGTCATCTTCAAACATGGAAAATTTGACCACATTTTTCTAATTTTAATGTACTTTATTTCTTTCTACTCCATAACTGATCTTGCTCAAACTTCCAGTACTACATTAAAAAAGAATAGTGAAAGTGGACATCCTTATCTTATTCTAGATCTGAGGGAAAATAGGTTCAGGTTTTCCCATTCTGTATGATACAGGCTGTTGATTTGCCATATATTGCTTTTATAATATTAAGGAACGTTCCTTCTATGCATCATTTATGGAGGGTCTTTATCATGAAGAGGTGTTGAATTTTATCAAATGCTTTATCTACATCTATTGAAATGACCATACACTTTTTGTTCTTCATTCTATTGATGCGAGGATGTTTATTGTTTTGTGAATGTTGAACCACCCTTGTGTTTCTGGGATAAATCCCAGTTGATCATGATGTATCATCTTTTTGATGTGATTTTTTATTTGATTTGCCAGTATATTGTTGAGAATATTTTGCATTTAGGCTTATTAAGGGTATAGGTCTGTAGATTTCATGTATTGTGTTTGGTTTTGATATAACCAATTTATTTTATTTTATTTTATTTGACAGGCAGAGTGGATAGTGAGAGAGACAGAGAGAAAGGTCTTCCTTTTTGCCATTGGTTCACCCTCCAATGGCCGCTGTGGCTGGTGCATCTCGCTGATCTGAAGCCAGGAGCCAGGTGCTTCTCCTGGTCTCCCATGTGGGTGCAGGGCCCAAGAACTTGGGCCATCCTCCACTGCCTTCCCGGGCCATAGCAGAGAGCTGGCCTGGAAGAGGGGCAACCGGGATAGAATCTGGCGCCCCAACTGGGACTAGAACCCAGTGTGCCAGCACCACAAGGTGGAGGATTAGCCTGTTAAGCCATGGCACCGGCCTGATATAACCAATTTAAAAATATTGAAATCATATCATGTATCTTCTCAGACTATAAAGGAATAAAACTAGAAATCAATAATAAAAATAGAACACTCATAACTACTTGGAAATCAAACAACATGCCATTGAATGACCAACAGGTAACTGAAAAAATTAAGAAGAAAACCAAAAACCTTCTTGAAATAAATGAAAATGCTATATATCAAAACCTGTTGGATAGAGCAAAAGCAGTATTAAGAGGGAAGTTTGTAGTATTAAATGCTTATATTAAATAAGGAAATATCTCAAATTAAGGACCTAATGATGCATCTTGAACACTTAGAAAAACGAGATAAAAACAACCTAAAATAAGCAGGAGGTGAAAATAAGAATCAGCACAGAGATAAATGAAATTGAAACTATGACAGTAATTTAAAAGATCAATAAAACAAAGAGGATAAACAAAATAGAAGTACCTTTAGCCAGACTAACAAAGAAAAAAAAGAAAAAATCAAATAAAGAAAATTAAAGATGAAGGGAAATACATTACATCCAATGCTGCTGAAATACAAAGGATCATAAGAAACTACTATGAAGAACTATATGCTAATGAACTGGAAAACCTTGAAGTGATGAATACATTCCTGAATTCATATAACCTAGTGAGATTAAAACAAGAAGATAAAGACAATTAAAACAGACCCAAAACAAGCAACGGCGTTGTAGCAGTAATCAAAAATCTTCTAACAAGGAAAAGTCCTGGATGGTTTCACTACTACATTCTACAAAACATTCAAAGAGGAAGTAACTCCAATACTCTGCAAACTATTACAAAATATCGAACAGGATGTAACTCTGCCAAACACTTTTAATGAAGCCAGCATTACTTTGATACCAACATCAATAGAATATTAACTCTTAATTTATGCTGATAATACATTTATTCAAAATGGTATTTTTAAACCTCAAAATGTATGAGATTTTTAATTATTTATACATTTTATTTCCTTATCTGAATTGAATTATATGTCCTTATCTGAAAGTTATTCATAAAAATCATAGAGGTAGTAGTATGAAGCTGCATCCACAACAGAATTTATTTTCACCAAAATTAATTATTCATTTATTTATTTGAAAGATAGAAACAGAGCAGAGCTTCCATCTGAAAGCTAGGTTCTCAAATGCTCACAATAGACTTGGTATTGTAAGGGCTAAATCTGAGAGCCTGGAACTTAATTCAGGTCTCCCACATGGGTGGCAGAGCCTCAATTACTTGAATCATCACAACTGTCTCCCAACATCTGCATTAACAGAAGCAATATTCAGGAGCTGTAGAAAGAAATGAAACCCAGGTACTCTAATGTAGGACTTGGGCATCTTAACCACAAAGCTAAATATTCACTCCCTAAATATTAATTCCACTTCCTACAAACTTCTTGAATGATGCTTACACTTCTTTAACATAAAATAACGGATAAAACATTGCTATTAAATTTACAAAATGAATTGAAGTTCTAGTTATTTAACTATTGACATAATACATAATCTTAAGAGCACACAGAGAATTTAATTTATATTTTACTTCAGTGTGCCTTTGTTATTTTCTTCATTCATTCACAAATCCATGCCTTCTATTTCAAAATGCTTTCATTTATTCTTTCTAAAATGTTTATAATAGACTTATTAAGAACAATATGTGGGGTTCTGGCACTGTGGTGTAGTAGGCTAAGCCTCCACCTGCAATGCCAGCATCCCATAGGATGCTGGTTTGTTTCCTAACTGCTCCTCTTTTGATCCAACCTATGGCCAGAGAAAGCAGTAGAAAATGGCAAGGTCTTGGGCCCCTGCACCCCCATGGGATACTTAGAGGAAGTTCCTGGCTTTGGATCAGCCATGGTGACTATTTGGGGATTGAACCAGAAAGTGGAAGACCTTTCTCTCTGTCTCTCCCTCTGTCTGTGCCTTACCTCTCAAATAAATAAAATCTTTTTAAAAAAAAAAACAGTAAAATGTGTTTTTATGAAATGCAGCAGATGCAATGATCACATAAGTATTCAATTTTATATTATAGAAGAAGTTCACAAAGAATTGTTCTGCATCTATGAAATGTAAAACAAACTGAAATTATACAAAACCCAAACTAGTTTTTATATGGAAATAAATTTAATGTATTTACCTACTCACCTTTTCCAACTCAAAATTTATTTAGGTTTCAAATCAAGCATGCTTTCTCAAATGCTAGTGTCAGAAAAATTATAATAGTTTATTGCTCACATTTAGAAAATAAACGAAAAATCAAAATTTAAATTATACTCCCTAGAATAGGCAATATAAGATAATGTTTGAACCTAAATACCTTAATCTCCAAGTAAGCTATATGATAAATGCTGTCAAATTAATTACATTACTATGCCATAAATACCAATGTGATGTTTTTACATTTTCCTTATAAAGGAATTATTATCTCTGTCCTTTTAGATCATATATATATACATACATATATACATTTATATATATTAGATCATATATAATACATATATATTTAACTTACATAATATTTATAACCTGCCTATATTATTTTCCATAAAAAAATTGCAAGCTGAAAACAACTTGGAGAGCATTGTTTGTGTGTAGAGACAATTGACAATTTGTTTCAAAGCCATTAATATTAATAATTTATTTTATATAAAATTATATGTACTTGAAAACTATCTTTGATTAGTAATAATTTATTTGAAACCTCACACTTATATAAATAAAATTATTATAAGATTGTGCAGGGAGGGCTGCTTTACAATTTTATTATCTTTGTTCGATTTTTGCATTAAAATATTAGGTGTGATAATTGGTCTGAACTCATCAAATCCAAGTATTTTTGTATCATCAAGTTCTCAAGGGTCTCAAATTTCTGTCAAATCATCCATAGATATAATTATATATGTGGATATTAATTAGAAATATAGATGTTGGTAAATCCACCACCTCTGTAATTTACTATAGAAGCAGCCATTGGGGGATGAACCAACGGAAAAGGAAGACCTTTCTCTCTGTCTCTCTCTCTCACTGTCCACCCTGCCTGTCAAAAAAAAAAAAAGAAACACAATCAAGTCTTTTTCTTTGAAGTGAAGAAAAAATCATACATGGTTGGGAGCCATTAATTCTGGTAGGTAGTAAATTGCAGTTAACCAGTGAGACTGAATGAAAATATTTAAAAATAAATAATGTTACATATTTAAAAGACAAACCAAGAAGTGAAAAATTATTTTTTTCAAATATGTACATTATAAATACATTCTTAAGATGTATTTTTCTTTATACATTCTCATACTCAAGATAATAAACTATCACATTTTTATTGGGAAGTAGAGAAAAATATTTCACTCAGAATATTAAGATGCACAATTTTTTGAATTAATAGTTTTGATGAAAAAATTGTAATAGCTGAGCTTACATTTTAAGCATAACTATGTTTTCTGTATAATGACTTATGGCAAAGATACTATTTTATAGATAGTGGGATGTTTGTGGCAAATGGTCCTGGGGATTGTATTCATTTTGTTTCCACTAGAGCAAACAACTTTCCCATGGGGTATCTAAACTTAGAATGAGTTTGGTATCACAACAAAATTGATAATGTCTGTAGGAAAAATAAAGGATTGTTTTCCTAGACTTCAAATCACAAAACAACAGTCCAATTGACTTGTGTTTGTCAGTGCTATATCTCTGTGTTTTACAAAACATTCAATCTAAGAAAAATAGATATTTGTACTAAAGCTCACATTTGTATCATCTTTTGCTTTTTTTGTTTTCTTTAGCACTGTGAGTCTAAAATTCTTCTAAAGAAAACGTTTACTAAAAATAAGTTTATATGCCCACAGGAGTTAATTTCTTTTTTTCTTTTAATAAAGACCCTGTTGTTTTTATTTTTTCCCAGAAGCATTTTATTAAGTTATACAAGCTTCATGCACTTCATAAATGCAACTTTAGGAACATAGAAATCAGTTTTTAATAGAGCAAAAGGGTTGCACTACACATGCATAGAACCTTTTGAGGATAGGCAAGTCCCAATGTTTACTAGGGAGTATTGCCTTATTCTGTTGCAGAGAGGAGCTGTCTTCCTCAACCCACAATGCTGCTTGCTTTAATTAAGGCTACTATGTTTTCAGCAAGCAAATCAGGAAGGATTTTGTGGACAGAGATTGACACTTTCTATGCAATTTCATTTATACACCACCTCACTTTCTAGGTGTACTTGAGCCACATGCTGGGTGGGGAGGTTGCAATTTCTTTTGACTAGATTTAAGTGCTAGACAGATAAGTCAATTCTAATTTGGCCCATTCTTTCCTAGTGTGATTTAATTCAATGGAGTTATGAAATGTTTATCAAAAGAATTTTGGAACTAAAATATTGACTGAGTTAAAAATATTGACAACCAACCATGGTAGTCAAAGAGCATACCCTAGGAGCATTCTTCATATAGAACATGAAATATTATTATTATTATTTATAAGTTAAAATTATATTAAAGTACATAAAAAAGGTTCATGATTGTGACCAAAGTTACTTCTAATTTTTCAGCTTCTTCTGTCTCACTATGTGGAGCAGAGGTTGGAGGTATATAAATGTCATTTAACTTACTTGCTTTTGTTTGCCAATATGGTAGCTTTTTGTATGATAGAGGTAGGTCTGCTTGTTCAAACAGTCACTTCTTAAGAACTGCTGGTCACACATGGGAAGGCAAATTTCTTTGCCCCTGAGTGGGTTTGCCAGTGTCTGGACAGTTCATCAGAACACACAAAACATCTTTCACAATCTTTCCACCTACATCAAAAAGGCTTTTCTCCTTTATGTGTCCTCAGGGGGCCATCATATGAGAACTTATAAAGTAGATCTTGCTACATCCTGGGAGGCTACATATGGGACTTCTTATTCTGGATGAGTGAATCTGAGTAGTGACTTTGACTACTTAAGGGGAAACGCAGGAGCAGGGACAGTGGAGGAGATCTTGGTATCATTCGAGCTCATCAATGGCAGATTTGTGCTCTGCACAATGCCCTGGGCTACAACAACCATGACAACCTCTTTGAGCACCAGAGAGCTGCATGTAGAGATAGAAATATGGACTTGTTGTGGGGACATGGACTGACTGAGACCTACAGATGCCTGTCTCTGAGGTGGGCATAGAAATCTTGTGAAGGGCAGCACCCACTTTCTTATCTACATATGCCATGTTTTACTCACATCTCAGTCTGTGATAACTCAGCTGCACAGGTGTTCTTTCTTGCAGTCTCCATATTCAGGTGGACTCTTTGAAAGAGGTTAGCTTGGTGTTGGAGATGCTAGTTGCTTTTTCTGGTGGGGGGGGATCTGTGGCTCAAAAGTGGACATCAGCTGTACAATGCAGCACACATTGCTTGAATGTTGTGAAATTTGGAGTGAGACACTGGGCCCTTTTCTTCCTCTGAATGGTGCAGAAGTGAGAAGCTTGACTATCTCTTGGAATGATTTGTAGTATTTAGTAGATGGCACAGGTGTGATTAACTTTACATTTGAGAGGGTTCAAAGTCAAAGGGGCTGTAACATGGAGGCAGCAAAGTGTGGGGATGGAAATCAGCTGGGAAGCAGATTCTCTTCTGATGTATAAAATACTTATGTAGGGAACTGTTTTCAAGGTACTTCTTAAAATAGGACTTTCAGTTGCAAGTCATTAAGTGCTCTAAAAGCACTTTCTGTGTAGTTTCATTCCAGCAATACAAACTCTCTTCTGACATTTCAGAAATTCTTTCCTCCATTGCTTTTTGGAGAGTCACACCAGTTGAGCATGGTTGGCTGCCTGGTAACTTCTGGTGAGCTGACTTCCTGTTAGGCTGTGGGCTGCCTAGTTTCATAGGAGCTTCCTGAGTTATTGCTTGCCATCCCCCCTACATCTCTCTTCTCATTCTGGTATCTGCTTCACCGTCCTGTGCTGTGAGTGAAGGCAGAGCCTGTGACCAGCCAACCAGTGTCAAAGGTATGTGAAGCACTGGCCAATGAGCTGGTGCAGCCATGCATGGTCTTCTGCTTTTGGCAATGGGAATCTGTTATCAGTGGAGCATGTACATAGACTCAAGGGCCACATATCTGGGCTGGCACTGTGGCTTAGCAGTTAAAGCTGCCACCTGTAGTGCCAGCATCCCATACAGGTGCTGGTTTGAGACCCAATTGCTCCACTTCCTACCGAGCTCTCAGCTATGGACTGAGAGAGCAGTAAAAGATGGCCCAAGTCCCTGGATCCCTGCACCCACATGAGAGACCTGGAAGAAGCTCCTGGATCCTGGATTGGCCCAGCTCTGGATGTTGTGGCCACTTGGGGAGTGAAGCAACGAATGAGACTTCTCTCTCTCTCTCTCTCTCTCTCTCTCTCTCTCTCTCTCCCCCTCTCCCTCTCTCCCTCTCTCCCTCTCTGTAACTCAACCATTCAAGTAATAAGTAAATAAATATTTTAAAAAGAGACAGCAGAGGGGCTGGTGCTATCGCGCACTAGGCTAATCCTCCACCTGCATTGCCGACATCCCATATGGGCGCCAGGTTCTAGTCCTGGTTGCTCCTCTTCCAGTCCAGCTCTCTGCTGAGGCCTGGGATAGCAGTGGAGGATGGCCCAGGTGCTTGGGCCCCTGCACCTGCATGGGAGACCAGGAGGAAGCACCTAGCTCCTGGCTTCAGATGGGCATAGTTCCAGCCGTTGCAAAACCATTTGGAGAGTGAACCAATAGAACGAAGACCTTTCTCTCTCTATCTCTCTCTCACACTATCTGTAAACTCTACCTGTCAAATAAAAAAGAGACAGCAGAAAAACCCCTAATAAAAATAGATTATATATATCTACATATTATATATATATATATATATATATATATATATATGGAAAACAAGGATGCAGTTTCTCCCTGTCACAAACTTATTCTCTTTACCTGAAACATTGGGTTTTATTTTATTAAAGTTTTTATGTGAAAAATAGAGTGTCAGAAGGGAGGGAGAGATAGAGAGAAAGATTGAGCCTTTTTATCATTTGGTTCACTTTCCAAATGGCCATAGTAGCCATGGCTGGGCCAGATCAAAGCTAGGAGCCAAGAAATTCATTATGGTTTTCCACATGAGTGGTAGAGACACAGATACATGGACCATCTTCTATTCTATTGCCTTCCTAGGTGCATGCTCTGGACATTGGATTGGAAGCAGAGCAGCTGAGGTAATAACCAGCACTCCAATATGGGATGCCAGCATCAGAAGTAGCAACTTAGTCTATTGTAGCACACTGATAGCCCCAATGTTGAATTTTAGAAAACATCACCATACCTCTAATGGGAAGCTAATTACAGAGCTTTGAAATTAGGTGGCATGGCTTTCCTCCCTACCTGAGTTTCCACTCCCCTTCCAGGTGCTGCCATGATCAGCTTGCACAGTTCCATGCTTGGGCATAGCCAAGGTTTCTATCTAGAATCTTTTGTTTTGGAAAACTCCAAATATTTAGGAATGGCTAAAATACCAACATGCATGATTGTTCGTGTGTGTGTGTGTCTGTGTGTGTGTCTGTGTATCAACAATAATGTTTCATTTTTTAAAAAGAAAGAAAACCAAGTTCTAATTGATTTTCTTCCCTTTTGAGATACATCATAACAGCTGCACCAAATTTGCAAAATGTGTGTAACTCTGGAAGAAATATTTTTCTTCTAAAAACACAATGATTTTAAAGGATTAAAAGTCTAGTAACATTTCTAAATATGATTCATATCATGCAAGCAGTGGTTGTTAATTTTAAACTGAATTAACAAAATTACAGTCCATACATGATTACCCTCCAGAACTGCAAATACCAGACAGCAGTCATGAGCTGCATCACACCTTAAGTAGTACATTTACCCTATAGTTACTCCCATACCAGAGGACATGGGGACGTGGCAGAGGGTTTAGCACAGTGAAACTAGCAATGTTCATAAAGTTACAGACAGAGTTGATGTAAAGAGGCACTCTTCTGTTACAAAAGGAGCTGGTTAGTAATTTTTAACCTGCCTTACAGAACTGATATTCCTCTCATAAATATCATCAAATTGGGGATTAGTGATGGGCTCAATAGCACTGGTGTAAACTCCTGTAGAGGTGGAAAAGTTACATTTACACATACACACACACACACACAGTAGCATAGTCACCATTAATTTAGGTGGGGGTGGGCTAAGGCATCCTTAGTGGATGTTCTTTTAGATGGATCAAACACTAAAATCCTGCTGTTGACTGCTACAGAGTATAGAGAATAGGAATAGATGACTGTGAGATGTGGAGGATGCCTTCAAAAGGGCCTTAAGCTGTTAGCATTGCTTCCAAAGACAGTGTACTCAATAGGTCTATGGTCAAATCCAACTGCTGAGGGACTCCCCTGAAATGATATTCTTTATCCCAGTAATTCTGCTAAAATACATCTGATGGACCAGATGTCCATAGGACTAACAGCAGAACATCAGGATTTCTGGAGCATAATTTATGTAGTTAACTTCCTAAATCTTACTGAGATTCATTTGATTATTCCACTCTGGCCAATGCAGAATAGAAAATCTTTTGAACACAGTTGCTGTTCAGAAGGAGTCACATTCTTTCTTTTTTTTTTTTTTTTTTTGACAGGCAGAGTGGATAGTGAGAGAGCGAGACAGAGAGAAAGGTTTTCTTTTTTGCCATTGGTTCACCCTCCAATGGCCGCTGTGTCCAGCGCATCGTGCTGATCCAAAGCCAGGAGAGGAGCCAGGTGCTTCTCCTGGTCTCCCATGTGGGTGCAGGGCCCAAGGACTTGGGCCATCCTCCACTGCCTTCCCGGGCCATAGCAGAGAGCTGGCCTGGAAGAGGGGCAACCGGGATAGAATCTGGTGCCCCGACTGGGACTAGAACCGGTGTGCTGGTGCCACAAGGTGGAGCATTAGCCTGTTAAGCCATGGCGCCAGCCAGGAGTCACATTCTTAATGTCTTGATGTAAAATGTCAGCTCAAAGGAGACATTTCAAACCTTATAAAACCTTGTGAACAAAACTTTAACATGATATGAGCTGAATGATAGAGGAGAGATAATTTGTAAAAATTTCATGTGGTTCGCTCTGTGTTAATTCTGTGCAACACATATTTCTACAAAATAGTCAATATGTGGAAGCTGGAATACGTCAAGGGTCAAGATCACATTATCATGTTTAAAAAAACACATCTTGCATTCCCATGAGCCTCTTCTTTAAGAGATCAAATTCTGGAAGGCACAGCATTCTTTGAGTGCTGCTCTCGTTCCATCTCTTGGACCTGCTACTGACTAGGCAAGACCAAAGGCTGGATATTCAATAAGTCTATCTGTTTCAAGATCCAGCTGCTGTTGTGGGTGATACCAATACTGATGACTGTGTGCTTTAATGGTAGCAGCTAGAGCAGCACATATCTGAGCTGGGCCTGCTGAAGATAGGAAATATGGCTGCTATTACACAAGATTTAACATGGTTAATGCAACTGTGAAAGAAGTATGCCACTGTACAGGGTGGACAGCAGTAACTGAATTTGCTGTGTTGAAAGTGGTGGTGGTGATCAAGCTGAGGCAGAGGAAGGTCAAGAAGATGGTAATGGTGTGGTGTTGTGTTGCTACTGCTGTATGAACATTGTAAGCTGTCATTATTTTTTAAAGGTTTATTTTATTATTTTAAAGAAAGGGAGAGATGTTCTATATGCTGGCTCACTCCCTAGATGGCTGCAACAACAGGGTTGGGCCAGGCTAAAGCCAGGAGCCAGGAGCTTCTTCCTAGGTTTCTCATGTGGATGGCAGAGGCCCAAACACTTGCACCATCTCCAGATGCTTTTCCTAGGCCTAGTGGGAAGTTGGATTTAAACTGGAGCAGCTAGGATAGGAATTGGTGTCCACATAGTATGCCAGTGTTGCATGCCACAGCTTTAGCTGTTTTACCACAATGCCACCCCCAGCTGGTATTATTTTTGTATTGACTCTTGTGCCATAATGAGAAATCCAAACAATGCCCTTTGATTAGAAAACAAATTGGTCAAATTGTCATTTGGCCATTTACAAGTGTATAAAAACCATGCATTCCATTTTGAAAATATGAAACATAACTGGCTATATGTCTTCTTCAGCCAATCCAAACAAGTTAGAGGTTCTTGGTATTTAATATTTTTGGTCAGTGTGTAGGTTACCTGGAGAAAAGGAAAAAATGGCCTCTTGACTCCAACATTTCTGCCACAAGTGGGAACTAAACCTCCACTCTTAATTTGGGATATGTTTCACCTTTGAATTGGGCAAGCCTCACAATGCACTGAACTCCACATGTGAAAAGCCTCAGGGAGGGGCCAGTGCCATGGCACAGTAGGTTAATTCTCCACCTGTGGCACCAGCATCCCATATGGCACCAGTTCTAGTCCTGGCTGTTCCTCTTCCAATCCTGTTCTCTGCTATGGCCTGGGAAAGCAGTAGAAGATGGCCCAAGTGCTTGGGCCTTGCACCCACATGGGAGACTGGGAAGAAGCACCTGGCTGCTGGCTTCAGAATGGTGCAGCTCCAGCCACTGCAGCTATTTGGGGAGTGAACCAATGAAAGGAAGACCTTTCTGTCTCTCCCTCTAACTGTAACTCTACCTCTCAAATAAATAAATAAAATCTTAAAAAAAATGGCTCAGGGAACAGACCCTTGGAATTGCATGAGTTAACTCATCTACACTTTCCATTCCCGTACCCTTTTACTAACATCTGCCATCTCCCCCAAAGCACACATTAAAAATAATTCCAACCCTCTGTATTTAAAAGATCAGAGTGGGATTTTCATGAAAACCACCTGAGTCCTGCCCTGAACTCTCATTCCTTTCTGTATCTCCCTCTACTCCTAGTCATCTGGACTTGCTGGTGGTACCAAACATTCCTGTTGGAAACAAGGGGGTAGCCTGGAGGACTGGAGTGACAAGGGGTCACAGGTAGGAGAGAAAGGAGAAATAGAACAGGACAAAGTGAAACTAATGAGGTATATGGCAAAAGGTGGGTAGCACTCAGCCCTCAGACAGATGGAAATGCCCAAGAGAAGTTGAAGGTCCAAGGAACAAAGAATCCTTGGAGGCAGTTATGGTACATTCAGAAGCAGGCTAACTCTGAACCTGATTCCAGCTGCTGTTGCTGAGGAGGAATGGGGGGAAAATGGCTGGGCACACTTACCACATGATAGATCCAAGGATCTCAAGGCTTCCCTGTCTCCCTCTGGGACCCCACCAGGCTCCCATCCCTTAAGCCAATTTCTCAGCCATCACAAATACTCTGGTTAGTCTCACTTCTCCTAGCAAAGACAGAATGATCTTTAGACAAAATCATTAGAAATATCAGCTTTATTTATTTAAATATAGTTGCTATGTCAACATCAAATTGAGTTGCAATTGATATTTAACTTTGGTAAGACAATCATTTCACCAAAATATATAACACAGGGTTTTCCTCATGGAGTGATATTAAAGATCCCACAAAATCTTAATTCCATTCCTATCTCTTATTAAGAAAAAAATCACACTCTTTTATGGTCCCTTTTGAGAAATAAACAATTCTCTATTCTGCTAACTCACTGAGATAATCGAACTAGTTGACTAACCAATGATAATTTATTGCATTGCTTGTTTCCAATAAGCTGCCAGTTTGTTAATGTTGTGCTCTGGTTCACCACATTCTGATTGTTGTGAGACCGCCTTGACAATCTCACACTTATTTAAATTATTTAAATTTCAAAAACCTGTGACTGATTATAACAAATGAAATATGAAGTAAAGGCTTCCAGGGATGTGAGAAATGTACCCTTATGGAACAAATTCAAGAATAAAGAATCGAGGCCAAACAGACACATGAAAAAATGTTCAGGACCACTAGCAATCAGGGAAATGAAAATCAAAACCACAATGAGTTTTCACCTCACCCCGGTTAGAATGGCTTACATAAAGAAATCTACCAACAATAGATGCTGGCGAGGATGTGGGGAAAAAGGGACACTAACCAACTGTTGGTGGGAATGCAAACTGGTAAAGCCACTATGAAAGACAGTTTGGAGATACCTCAGAAATCTAGATATTGTCCTACCATACAACCCAACCATTCCATTCCTTGTAATTTACCCAAAGGAAATTAAATTGGCAAATAAAAGAGCTGTCTGCACCTCAATGTTTATTGCATCTCAATTCACAATAGCTAAGACATGGAATCAACCTAAATGCCCATCAACAGAAGACTGGAGAAAGAAATTATGGGATATGTACTCTATAGTATATTATACAACAGTAAAAAAAATGAAATCTGGTCATTTGCAACAAAATGGAGGAATCTGGAAAACATCATGCTAAGTGAAATAAGCCAGTCCCAAAGGGACAAATATCACATGTTCTCCCTGATCAGTGACAAATAATTGAGAACCTAAAATGGACCCTGTAGAAGTGAAACTGACACTATGAGAAGCAATGAATTGAACAGCCCTTGTCCTGACTGTCGAGGAACAACTTACTATTTTATTCCTTTTAGTATTTTTTCCTTCTACTTAATACTATTGGTTGAACTCTGTAATTAACACAGAATTATTCTTACATTCTTAAATTTAACTGAAAAGTGATCCCTGTTAAATATAAGAGTTGGAATAAGAGAAAGAGGAGATGTACAATTTGGCGCATGCTCACTCAGACATATCCCTATTGGTAGAGCTAGAAATGTGCCAGGGGATTCCAATTCAATCCCATCAAGGTGGCATGTACCAATGCTATCTTACTTGTTAAAGTGATCAGTTTAAGTTCATAATTGATCAAAAAGATAGGATTAATTGTCAAAGGGATTACATAAATAAGACCAGTGTCTGCAAATAATTGATAGAATTAAAAAGGAGAGAGGCCAGCACCGTGGCTCAACAGGCTTATCCTCCACCTAGCAGCGCTGGCACACCAGGTTCTAGTCCCAGTCAGGGCGTCGGATTCTGTCCCAGTTGCCCCTCTTCCAGGCCAGCTCTCTGCTGTGGCCCGGGAGTGCAGTGGAGGATGGCCCAAGTGCTTGGGCCCTGCACACGCATGGGAGACCAGGATAAGCACCTGGCTCCTGGCTTTGGATCAGCACAGTGTGCGGGTCACAGCGTGGCGGCCATTGGAGGGTGAACCAACGGCAAAGGAAGACCTTTCTCTCTGTCTCTCTCTCTCACTGTCCACTCTGCCTGTCAAAAAAAAGAATTAAAAATGAGAAAATGATCCTATATGGGAAGCAGGATACATAGAAGACTCATAGAATGGCAAAAGCCCTAAACAGCACTCTGGCCTCAGAATCAGCCATTAAAGCGTTCAGATCTGGCTAAAAAGCCCATGAGAGTTTCGCAGGCATGGAAAGCCAAGACACTGTGGCAAAAAAAAGTGACCTAAATGAAATATCTCTGTGAGATCCCAGCAGAAAAAACAGGCCATCAAAGAAGGCAGTACCTTTCTCTGAAGGGAGGAGAGTACTTCCGCTTTGACTATGGTCTACATAAGATTAGAGTTGGTGAACTCAAGAGGCTTCCATAGCCTTGGCAGCTCATGACAAGAGCCTCTGGTGATTACTGACACCATAAATAAGAGTGTCTGGGAGTCACTGTGCACCTGCTCCCCATGTAGGACCTCTGCCCTTAATGTTTTGTTCTATGCAAATTAATGGTAAAACTACTACTGAAACAGCATCCTATACTTTGTGTGTTTTTGTAGGTGCAGTATGTTGAAATCTTTACTTAGTATATACTAAGTTGATCTTCTGTATATAAAGTTAATTGAAAATGAAACATGATGAAGAATGGGATGGAAGAGGGAGTGGGAAATGGGATGGTTGTGGGTGGGAGGGATGTTATGGGGGGTAGCCACTATAATCCACAAGTTGTACTTTGAAAATTTATATATATTTTTTTTATTTTTGACAGGCAGAGTGGACAGTGAGAGAGAGACAGAGAGAAAGGTCTTCCTTTTGCCGTTGGTTCACCCTCCAATGGCCGCCGCGGTAGCGTGCTGTGGCCGGCGCACCGCGCTGTTCCGATGGCAGGAGTCAGGTGCTTCTCCTGGTCTCCCATGGGGTGCAGGGCCCAAGCACTTGGGTCATCCTCCACTACACTCCCTGGCCACAACAGAGAGCTGGCCTGGAAGCGGGGCAACCGGGACAGGATCGGTGCCCCGACCGGGACTAGAACCCAGTGTGCCGGCGCCGTAAGGTGGAGGATTAGCCTGTTGAGCCACGGCGCCAGCCGAAAATTTATATTTATTAAAAAAATAAACTAAAAAAATAGAATTGTGGCCAGCACTGTGACACAGCAGATTAAAGCCCTGACCTGAAGCACCGGCATCCCATTTGGGTGCCAGTTCTAGTCCCGGCTGCTCCTCTTCTGATCCAGCTCTCTACTGTGGCTGGGATAGCAGTAGAAGATGGCCCAAGTTCTTGGGCCCCTACATCCACGTGGGAGACCCAGAGGAAGCTCCTGGCTTCAGGTCAGCACAGCTCTGGCTGTTGTGGTAATTTGAGGTGTGAACAAGTGGATGGAAGACCTCTCTCTGTGTCTCTACCTCTCTCTGTAACTCTTTGAAATAAATAAAATAAATCAAAAACAAAATCATTCCTCTTCTTTTTGTATGTTTTATCTGATCTGAAATACATGAAGAAATATCTGTTGCACTAAGCTGAAGACAACAGAAACAATAAGCAAGAAGCTGAAACAGAGAATATCTATATCCTGCACAGTATTGCAAATCAGGACTGCAGTGAAAGGCACAGACAAAATATATGTTCTTGAGGCTGACTTGAGGTTTTTGTTTAATTTGTTCTTGGAGGATTTTTCACCCATCTAATGGTGTTTTATTGAATGTTATTCCTTCCAGAAATTTCAGTACCATGGATCTTTCACCTATTAGTCTCCTTGTGCTCCCCTATCTTAGTTGTCAGTCCCAAGGCCTCTTGTGTCTTCACCTATTGAAAGCTTCCCACTGCTCCTTTCCAATTTCCCTATTGGGGTAAATGCCTTAGGCATATTGGCTTAGAATAGAAGTGTCCTATGCTGATGCCCAATCACCCTTCCTGCTATATTACTTACAGTCTTATCCTTTCATAACAGGGGTAGATTGCAATGATGTGGTGACTCATCCTGACATGGGCCAACACCACAGGAAGCCTATAAACAAGTCACACACCTTTCTGCTAAGGTCTGCATATTTGCAGATCAATGCACTAAGGGTACTGCACATCTTTAGTAATGTTGTTATCATGGAATATACAAATCATTTCAATGCAAGGATAAGGCTCATGGAACTGTTGAAAGATGGCATTTTTCTTAGACAAGTACTAAAATGACAGGAATTTCTACTTTCCAGGTCTTCATCCTCCACCACATTACAAAACTTGGTTCACACTGAAAATTGCCTTAATATTGACAGTAATGTCTCATTAAGTTAACATTTTCTGAAGTTTTATTACAGTGGAGATACTTGATGTGAGATTTTCAATACCCTATAAATATGTGACAGATTAGTGCAGTGTCTTTGGAGTGTTTGTATAACTGCCTATTCCCTGGAGAACATGCTTTTGGTATGAAATCCACAGTGAATATCAAGTTTATGAGCATCTCTCTTCTTGTGTCTATGGAAGCATCTTGCCAGAAAATGCAATGTTGTGATAGCATCAGCACAATGAAGGGAATCAGGACACAGGGAGCCGGGTTTTGCAGCATACCTGGCAGTTTTTGACAGTGCCCTGGGATAGCTAATAGTTGGCAAAGGGTGTTATGTGTGTCAGACCTCACAAGACAACACAAAGGTCCTCATATTCTGAAGCCCAGCCACAACCCCATAAGGTCTCTCTCCCAGCTCAAATGCAGATTCTCAGCAGAAACTAACACTATTGTCACAAAATCCATCGTCTCAATCACAATGAATGTTGTGATGACAGTGGTTGTTTTTCAGTTAGAATGCAGCCTCAGTGGATTTCAGCAATAGACACAGGTGCATAAAATTTGATTTTTTAAAATTTTGAGACCCTGAACAAAGATTCCCTCTCTGCAGAAGAGAAGCTTCTATACCTCTGGGAACAAAGATTGAAAAATTTCCCTCCTGGGACCTCAAGTTACAGAAAGAGGCTGACACTAGCCTTTGCTATTCTCCAAATGATAGGACTGTCAGCTCTATACCCTTCAGTCTTACTATAGTTCTCACTGCCCTCATGATCAGGCATAAGATCCACCAAATTCCTAACATGTCACAGGACTTGGGGTTTTAGTGCATGGTCACATTTACTGTGCAGAGTCCAACTGCCAAATTTCAATGATTTCAAATTGTGGAACACTTGAAGCAAGTTTACCCTTCAGTATAAAGTGTAAGCTCGATGAATCTTTTTGAGTTGGAAGGTTGGCAAGATAATAGTGTCAAGCCATTCCCCTAAAAAGATAAGGATAAACCTTGGGATATGTATGGTGTGTGTGTGTGTGTGTGTGTTTATCTATGCACATGTGTTAAGATTTCCCACATTTTCAACAATGAAATATAACTAGAATATCAAGAGTCACATTTTTGTAAATATATTTCTAATCAATCCATGTATGTTCTAAAAGAGAAGCAAATTCCAAATCAATTTTTCCACATTTTCTCCTTGTTTTTTTATGAATTTTTTATATTTGTGAATCTTCATGACTAATTCATTAATAACTTTCCTTAGGGATAAATGTCATATAAAACCAGCTTTATCTGATTTATTTTATTAAGAAGACAGTAAATAAACAGGAAATAATTTTTATTTTCTTTTGGGAACATAGCATCTCATAGAAGATGCAATAAGATAAGGACATGAAATAAAAACAAATTTAGAGCACATCTAGTTCACAGAGATACAAATGTTACCAGGAAAATATATGAATTAAAAAATACATAAAAACACTGTTGGCCAATAAGAAGATATACATCCTAAAAATGCAAGAGAAGAGATAGTAATATTTCCAAATAAGCAATGTAAGTAATCCTGTAGATGCAAAATATTAGAATGTCATATGATTAGTTAAATTAAATGTTAAAATATATTTAATAAGATATTAAATATAAAGAATATAAAATGTTAAAAAAATTTATTTTTCATGACCTTTTTGCTTATTGTTTTCATAAAATGTATTCTCCAGATATTCTGAAAACCCTTTGTATGCAAGGATTTAAAAAAATTGTTACTGCAAAATTAAATACAATAAATGTAAAACATTAAAAATTAAATAAAATATTCAATAAAATTCAGATAGAATATTGTTACAAGAGCAATTAAAAATAGCCATGTTGTTTAATATTGTCTAAAATAAGTCTAAAACAATTTAACTAATTCAGGACTGCCTATACTCACTTAAGGCTATAAATTTCCATTAAGCATTGATTTATCTGGCATCTTTGTATTTTCTTCTGTGTTTCTCAGCTTGTTCCTGCATGTGCTTGCTAACTCCAGGTGTGTCTGTCTCTATGTGCCTGCAGCCATGCCTGGCTTCTTGTGTTCACATTTCTATTCCTGAAATTCATGTGTTCTCTCTGTGTTACCATCTCAAATAACTGCATCCCTACTTTGATGTCTGCAGTGCCAGCATCCCATGTGGGTGCTTGTTTGAGTCCCAGCTGCTCCACCTCCAAGCTAGCTCTCTGCTATGGCCTGTGAAAGCAGTAGAAGATGGCCCAAGTCCTTGGGCTCCTGCACCCATGTGAGAGATCCAGAGGAAACTCCTGGCTCCTGGCTTAGGATTAGCTCAGCTCTGGCAATTTGGGGAGTGAATCACTCGATGGAAGAACTCTCTCTCTCTCTCTCTCTCTCTCTCTCTCTCTGTCTGTAATTCTGCCTTTCAAATGATCAAATAAATCTTTAAAAAATGGAAGTGTGTCATTGTAACAATTAGAAAGAAAAATGAGAAAAGCAGGAAGTTAGGAGTGAGCAGGGAGGGAGCATATTGTGGGGAGTGTCATTATGTTGTTAAAACTGTATATATGAGGGTTTGGCACTGTGTATAATGGACTAAGTCTCTGCCTGAGGTGCTGGAATCCCATATGTGCACCAGTTTGAGTTCCATCTATTCCTCTTCCAGTCCAGCTCTCTGCTATGGCCTGGGAAATCAGCAGAAGATGGAAATAATGCTTGCACCCCTGCACCTGCAAGGGAGACCCAGAAGAAATTCCTGGCTCCTGGCTTTGGATTGGCCCAACTCTGGCCAACTTTTGGGAAGTGAACCAGTGGATTGAAGACCTTTCTCTCTGTTTCTCCCTCTCTCTGTCTGCAACTCTACCTTGCAAAACAAATAAAATATTTTTAAAACTGTTTATGTGAAATGCAAAACAGTTAAAAACAAAAAATAATGAAAAGATTTGACATAAAGTTATTTTAAAAATATTTAATGAGCCAAAAAAGAAGGTAGTAAAGGAGAAATAGAGTTATAAATCATATGAGAAATATATAAATGTAGTCAAGTGACAGATAATTTCAGCCATATTTAGAATTAGTTCAAATATAGTTGAGCTGATGGAGATTGTCAAATGTGATAAAAATAAGACATTTGAGCATGTTGTCCACTTGTATCCTATGTAAAATACTAAGACAGAAGCATACTTAAAATGAAAAAGCGGAAAATATATGCTACACAGAAATGAATGCATAGAAAAGTTAAGACAATTGCATCTCATATTTGAGAACCTTAGTGATACTCAGCTATGGCTCACAACCTCAGCTTCCTCCTATTGCAGACCCTGGGAGGTAGCAGTGGTGACTCAAATATTTGAGATCTTGTCACCTATGTGGTAGACGTGGATTGAGGTTGTTTATGTTTTTGTTGTTGTTTTTTCCAGCTTTGGCTCAGCCCAGTCTTGACTATTGTGGATATTTGGTAGAATGAATCAGGCACCAGGATCTTTCGAGCTCTAGCTTTCTCTATCTCCCTACCTCCCAAATAAACAAAAAGATTTAGGAGGCCAGCACTGTGGTGTAGTAGGCTAAGCCTGCACCTTCAGCACCAGAATGCAATATGGGAACCAGCTTGCATCCCAGCTGCTCCTCTTCCAATCCAGCTCTCTGCTATGGCATAGGAAAGCAGCTGAATATGGCTCAAGGGCTTGAAGAAGCTCCTGGCTCCTGGCTTCTGGCTTCAGATCAGTTCAGCTCCAGCCATTGCAGCCATTTGGAGAGTGAACCAGTAGATGGAAAACCTTTCTTTCTGTCTCTCCTTCTCTGTCTTTAACTCTACCTCTCAACTAAATAAAATCTCAATAAATAAATAAAAACATAAACTACACTTATCATAAAATGCTCAAATGGACATATTACTTGATAGCAGACAAAATAAAGGTCAGTACAAAATCTATTAATGCAGATATAGACTTTCCATGGTAACAAATTGATAATACATCAGGATGATATAACACTTAAAATATTAATGTGGCAAAAATAAAGCCTTGATAACTCAATGCTCTTGCCCCTTCCATCCTCTTTCCATCATCTTTCTGTGCCCCTATGATGGTGCCCATGAATGTCCTGGCCAATGCTCTCAAGGCAACAGCAGTGCCAAGAGAAGAGGCAAATGCCAGGTTCCTACTAGACCATGCTCAAAAGTCATCATCATGTTTTTAACTGTGATGATGAAGCATGGTTACATTGGAAAATTTGAAATCATGGATGATCACAGAGCTGGGGAAATTGTTGTGAACCTCATGGGTAGGTTAAACAGGTGTGGAGTGATCAGCCCCAGATTTGATGTGCAATTGAATGATCTAGAAAATATGGAAGAATAATCTGCTTCCATCTTGCCAGTTTGGTTTCATTGTACTGAAAACCTCAGCTGGCAACATGGGCCATGAAGAAACACTACTAAAACACACAGGAAGAAAAATCCTGGGATTTTTTAGCAATGTAACATTCACATACAAATAAAAGCTCAATGGACCAAAAAAAAAGCCTTAAATGACATGAAATAGAAACAATATAAATAAACAAGAAAAAGTATCCACAATTAAACCTAGATAATACTCTTTAGTAGTCAAAAAAGAGATAAAATATAAATCAGTATCGACATTAATAACAATATATTGACCTGATATTTACAGAGGATTATGTGGAACACTTAGCAAGACAGAAAATATGCCGAGTCACAAATGATGTCTCAATACTGAAAATGTGAAATGTTCCCTCCGAACACAATAAAATTAAATTAGAAATCAGTAAGATAAAGGGAAATGCAGAAGAGCCTCAAATATTTAAAAATAAAATATCCTTCTATATAATCCAGGAATGAAAGAATAAATCACAAAGTAAGTTATGATATATATGATCAAAATGAAAATGCATCATAGCAATGGCATTACTGGTAGTTCTATGGAAATCAGAATTTCTTTCCTACTCTCATCTTTGAAGTGGAAATCAATGCCTTTTGAATGTGGGCTGGCATGACCAACTTAACCAACACAACTCGCATATTTGAAATGCTAAGAAAAAAAGAAACACTAATAGAAGTCAATGTGAGCAAAAAATTCTACTTTAACAGGAAATGTGCTAGATTTAGATTGAATATTATTTTTAAAATAAATAACAATCATTTCATATTTTGGTATAATATCAAGCTTTAAAATATCATAGCTCAAAGCAATTAAAGCATTTAATATGAAGGATTAAATAGGCATTTCTACAATGAAAATACACAAATGATTCCTTAGCATACAAAATGATAAGCACATTAAGATACCACTTTCCATTCAATTCAATTTTCATTATTTTGAAATTTGTTGGCAAAGCTGGAGAAATTGAAACCCTAATAACTTCCTAGGATAAATATAACATGATGTCACCGTATGGAAGAAAGTACTGAAATTCCTGAAAAATACTCCGTGTAAAATTAATGTATGATCCAGCAATTCCACTGCTAGGGATATAATCAAAAGAAATGAAAACAGGGCCAGAACAAGTCTCGTACACATATATTCATAGAAGCATTATTCACAATAATGAACAGCGAGAAGAAAACCAAGTTTCCAGGGAGAGATAAAGGGAAAAAGAATATTGTGTATTAATTAATTATTGATACTAATACTGACAGCAGTTCTAATACATAATGTGTACTGAATGCAAATGAAGAATAATGTATTCCTTGTTGTAAAAATAGAGTGATGATAATAGAGTGGATTTGTCTAATCCAGGATCCCCTTAGGATTAAGACCTGTGGGCAATTTTCTACCAATTACTAATGAAAATATGTAGTCATGCACCTCAGATGTCTGATCATGTTTTTATTAATTTACCTCATTAATATCTTCTTTAGGAACAAATATCAACATCACTTTCCCTCACAATGCCCCAAAGATCTGAGCCCCAAATTAACCATCATTATTAATTCAGTTTATATGCTGCAGATGTTTTCTCATGCATTTATAACCATATCTATATAAAATATAGATTGTATTACACAGAGAGATATCACATAATATGTAGCCTTGAATTTAGAATATTACTTTTTGAGATATTAATTACAAAATGTGAAATCATTAAATATAGACATTAAAAATTTTAGGATTCATAGCACTCTTAAGCTTATTAAATATGAATGTAACCCACTTGTAATTCACCTATTTGAAGTGCACAATTCAATGGCTTTAACAGATATGTGTAATCATATCGAATGTCAAGTTTAGAATATCTTGCCACCTCAAAAATAAACTCAGTAAAAATAAGAAAGAGAGTGGGTAGGAACAAGGGAGGGAATATAAGGTGAGAAGTATCAGGTTCTTAAAATTGTATATATAAAACAAATGAAATTTGTTCCCTTTATATAAATAAAAACTAAAAAAGTAAGCTCAGTACCCCTTCTATCTCTTCACTATACCCTCATCCCTGTAACCCTAAGTGTTCCTCTAACCCTAAGTATTCTTCTTCTTCTTCTTCTTTTTTTTCTTTGACAGACAGAGTGGACAGTGAGAGAGAGAGAGAGACAGAGAGAAAGGTCTTCCTTTGCCATTGGTTCACCCTCCAATGGCCGCTGTGGCTAGCGCACCATGCCGATCCGAAGCCAGGAGCCAGGTGTTTCTCCCGGTCTCCCATGTGGGTGCAGGACCCAAGCACTTGGACCATCCTCCACTGCCTTCCCGGGCCACAGCAGAGAGCTGGACTGGAAGAGGAGCAACTGGGACAGAATCCGGCACCCCAACCGGGACTAGAACCTGGTGTGCCGGCGCCGCAGGTGGAGGATTGGCCTATTGAGCTGTGGCGCCGGCCCCTAAGTATTCTTCTAACCTTAATATATGACTGCTGTGAACATTGCATGTGATGGATTATGGGATCCAAGGGTGCCCAATGTGGAGCCTGCATCCAAAAGTGAGGTCTCAGCCCATTCCCCTGCTGCACTCATCCAGAAAAATAGCAATGGGAATGTGGGAAAGCTGGAAAAATGGGGGCAGTCTTGTCACACCCAGAATATTAGCAGGCCAACTAGCAGGAAAGGAAGCCCCACATTGGCTGCACATGTCTGGACTAAAGTTCCCATTTCTTTGAGTCAGGAAAGGAGGGAAGAGGAGCAGATTTGGATACAAAGACCACTGGGTCTTAATCAATGCTCTTAATGGATCAGAAGATTTTCTTTGGAAACTTTTTTTCCACCTGCTATATGACCCTGGAACCATTGACAGGACATTTAATGACTGCATTTTTGTTTTCTTTCTAAGGAATTTTCATACAATTTAATGGGATGGGGATCTGGCATGCCATAACTTTTTCTACAAACTATTCAATTTTAATCTGTGAATGCTAAGTAACTTGTAAATTATTTTTACAATTACCACATAATACTCATTTGCTACTAAAAACAAATAAACCAATGAACTTTCAGTATTCTGCTGAGTTTGTCACATTATTATCAATGATCTTTGGTGTCTTTGAAGAAGCTAATGTGACACATGTGCCATTAAAATTAAATATTTGTATTATAAATTTTGTAATAGTCATATCTACTTTAAGTTGGTCAAATTAGTGCAAACATTAAAAATACATCTAACAATAAATATGAAAAACTATTAGCTATTATGTAAAACTGGCAAGGAATTGGAAAATTTACAATAATTCACCATACACTTAATTTGGTAAATAAAGCTGAAAAGACAAAAAGAAGCATTTCTCAAACCTGTTGCTACAATAATAGATTTATACTTTCTGGAAATGTATCTTTCTTTTTGTCATATAATCATAATTTCTAATTTAGAGTAACATCAATCTAAAATTTGCAAAATCATTATCAGAAGACATCTACTGATCAGTACTTTTATATAGTTTTAATTTTTCCATACTTGTGTTTATTTTTAGTAGCTATGAGTGGTAAATATAATACATACCTTTATACAATTGCCCATGCCACTTTTTATGTCTCTTTAGTTTTCATATTTTCTTTTCTTTTTTTTTCCTACCATTCAATCTTATGGGTTACTATATTGATTTTACCTGAACACAACTTTTAGAAATTTCCATATTACTTTGTGTACTTGTACACAGCTATTTAAGATGAATGTTTGTATTGCTTCTCAACCTTTTAGCTAAGAACAGATGTAAAGTGTGTGTGTGTATTTGTGTGTGTGCAAATGACCATATTATACAGAAATAGCACAGAAAATAATACTGGGAGGAATGCTAACCCTCATTTCAAATATGAAATCTACCTTTTCCTGGTTTCCCCTGTGGCAGAGCACCAGACCCCTTCTCACCAAAATTTATATCTTGCAGTCCTAAATCCCAATGTGACTGGATTTGGAGATCAGGCCTTTAAAGATTTAATAAAGGAAAATTGCATCAAAAATTTGAGGTCCTAATCCAAACTAACTGGTATCCTTAAAAGATAGAGACATCAGAGATGTACATGGGTGGAAAAATGCTAGGTGAGGACACAGCAAGACTGTGGCTGATGGGACTCCATAGAGAGAGGCCTCATAAGAAATCAAGGCTACAAACATCTTGATCTTAGGCTTCAGACATACAGAAGTATGCAAAATAAATTCCTGTGATTTCAACCACCGCATCTGTGGTAATAATATTATGTTGACACTGGAAAGTAATACACGGGGCCAGTGCTGTGGCGCAACGGGTTAAAGCCCTGGCCTGAAGTGCGGGCATCCCATATGGGCATTGGTTCTAGTCCTGGCTGCTCTTCCTCCAATCCAGCTCTCTGCTGTGGCCTGGGAAAGCAGTTCATCTTCTAGATGCACCCACATGGGAGACTGGAGGAAGCTCCTGGCTCTTGACTTCAGATCAGCACAGATCTGGCCATTGTGACCATCTAGGGAGTGAACCAGAGAATGAAGATCTCTCTCTCTGTCTCTACCTCTCTCTCTGACTCTGTTTTTCAAATAAATAAAATACATCTTTTTTTAAAAAAAGTAATACACACCTATCTCTGATGTTTACTTGCAATCTCCTGTAAGGGCCAAGCACAGAGGGCTTTCAGAGAAATAATGGAAATTGAAAAGTCTGACTCCATGTGCCTAAAAGCCTAAACCAGAAAAAGAAAGAAATAAGACAAAAGATATGAGAAAAATGTCCACAGTAACCTAAAAGAGAAATAAAATGCAAAAAAATAAATTATTTGTACATGTGTATTTTTAAGAGCCCATCATTTAATACAGTTAGAGCACTAAAATTTTAATATAATTCCATAAAAAGTAAAAAAAAAGGACACTGCCTTTTGTGCTTCTGCAGTTGCAAGTTACATTTTACAACTTCTTTTTTTAAAGATTTATTTATTTACTTGAAAGAGTTACACAGAGAGAATGAGAGGCAGAAAGAGAGAAAAGCGTGATGGTCTTCATCCGCTGATTCACTCCCCAATTGGCCAAAACAGCCAGAACTGTGCCAATCTGAAGCCAGGAACCAGGAGCTTCTACTAGGTCTCCCACAAGGGTACGGGGGCCCAAGGAGTTGGACCACCTTTTGCTGCTTTCCCAGGCTATAGAAGAGAGCCGGGTCAGAAGTGGAGCAGCCAGAACTCAAACAGGCACCCATATGGGATGCTAGCACTGCAGGTGGTGGCTTTAACCACTATGGCACAGCACTGGCCTCACATTTTACAGCTTCTAAAATGCATGTTTACAAAGCTTTGTGGGTGCAATCAATAGCATGGTTTAAATTACAATTTTATCTAGGAATCTTAACTAAATTTAAATAGAGTACCATGTAAGATTGTAGGAAAAATTATTAAAAATAAGTAAGAAGGGACCAGCACTGTGGCATAGTAGGCTAAGCCTCCACCTGTGGCTCTAGCATCTCATATGTGTGCCAGTTCCTGTCCTTGCTGCTCCTTTTCTGATCCAGCTCTCTGTTACGGCCTGGGAAAGCAGTAGAAGACGGCCCAAGTGGGAGACCCAGTAGAAGCTCCTGGCTCCTGGCTTCAAGAATGAACCAGCAGATGGAAGACATTTTTCTCTGTCTTTCCCTCTCTGTGTAACTGTACCTCTCAAATAAATAAATAAATCTTATAAAAAAGAAATATAATTTATTTACTGTTGCACTTAATTTAAATTATAATGTTGCTTCAAATTTCCGTAGTCAAAAGAACCAAATTATGTCATAGGAGCCAGAGAGATAGTAACAGCCTGAGTAAAGAATTAAAAGTAAATTAAGCTTTTGGAAGTTATAACTTAGGTTGATAAAATGAGACTTCAGAGGCCCCAATGTAAAATAACTAAGATGGCTCAATATAAGGAAACTCAGGCCTTCAATGACTGATCTTTATGAAGTAAGGCCTAATTAACAAAATATTGCTTATTTCCATTGCATTTCCATTTAGCCCAATTTTGCCTCTTTTTAAACCTGAAAGAATAAATGGCACCTCATGCATGGTGAATTACTATGACCCTAATGCTCTATGCCATTGATTGTGCCCACATTCATTATGCAAAACACTAGCATATTTCCCCAACTGAATAAATGAGTAAATGTATTCATATTTCAAATTAAGGCAAAAAGTTTTGTCCAGTGGTTTTTCAAAAGCCTCTCAGGGTCAGTATGCCTTCATCTTAGAAAAGGTCACAGTATGTCTCTTCACAGTACATATGGGGCTTTGCTATTTGTACAACCCCTTTATAGAGATACTAACTGTATCCAACTTCACCAGAATCAGTATGACATCATGTTTAATGACATTCTTCCTCTAAGAGATCTGTTTAACACACTCAAGAGGAATGGAGAAGTCTAATACTTCTTCCTCTTGGGTTTTGGTGGAAATGTACTCCCTGCTTTCATATGTTGATTAATCTCTTTGATGCTGCTACTTTACAAGTCAGCACATATTAAATGGGACCTCCTCCAGGAAAATACTCTATAATCAGTCAAAATAGGCAGGCGCCACAGCTCAATAGGCTAATCCTCTGTCTGAGGCACCGGTACTCTGGGTTCTAGTCCCGGTCAGGGTGCCGGATTCTGTCCCAGTTGCTCCTCTTCCTTCCAGCTCTCTGCTGTGGCCCAGGAGTGCAGTGGAGGATGGCCCAAGTACTTGGGTCCTGCACCCCATGGGAGACCAGGATAAGCACCTGGCTCCTGGCTTCAGATCAGCATGGTGCGCCAGCCACAGTGCACTGGCTGCAGAGGCCATTGCGGGGTGAACCAACAGAAAAGGAAGACCTTTCTCTCTGTCTCTCTCTCTCACTGTCCACTCTGCCTGTCAAAAAAAAAAAAAAGAAAAGAAAAAGAAAAAGAAAAGAAAAGAGAAAAAGAAAAAGAAAATCAATAGGCATGCTTTGTGATCCCAGAGACTTGTTCCACCTCGACACCTCCACAATCTTCCCTCATAGCTCCTGGATTCTCTGATGGCCACTAGTTCTCATGGTCTGAGAAGCAAAAAGCTGTCTCTCTTGGAACCAAGATATATACCAGTAAAATAAAATTTTCTGCCCACCTGCTGTTGCCTGTAAATAGCCTCTCATAGGCCTCATGCCTTGTGACTTTCCCTACCCACTTGCTTACTCTGATTTTGGAAATTGAAGCAGCATACAAACCTAAGCATGGAGGCCAGTGCTATAGTCTGGTGGATTAGTCCTGCAGTGCTGGCATTCCACATGGGTGGCAGTTTGACTACCAGCTGCTTGCAATCCAAGTAACTACTATTGTACCTGAGAAAGCAGCAGCAGACGTCCTAAGTGCTTGGGCCCTACACCCAGTTGGGAGGACCAGATGGGGGTCCTGGCTTCTAGCTTCAGCATGGCTCAATTCTAAGTGTTACAGCCATTTAAGGAAGTGAACCAAAGATGGAAGCTCTCTCTGTCTCTCTCTCTCTGTAACTCTGCATTTCAAATTTAAAAAAACATGCAAATCAACTCATCAAAATCAATTAACTTAAAAAAAAAAACACTTGATCATGGTTACGAAGTATTCTATAATACAAGATGGAGCCAAACCGAAGCCCTCTGTCATATTTCACTGTCAGAGATTGGCCTCCAGTGTTGCTAAGGTTAGATGTAAGGATACATAGGAAGGCCACCCCCAAATCAAACAGCAAAAGCTATTCAAATACAACTGCACCATTTGACTGAGTAGTACTTTTGGTCTGGGTGCATACATTGGCTTGAAATCCAGAGATCCCAACCTTAAAGGAAGCAACTGTATCAAGCAAACATGACAAATGATGTGACCCACAGGCTGTCAATTTTGGCTAGTATAAGTCTCACTATCCAAAGATGTTGTGACCAGATTAATAACCATATGAATACCCATAAAATCAAGTTACAGGCTAATGCTATAACTCAAACATCAGTCACAGGTGCTTTCATTGTCAAATGACCTGTCAGTTCATAGACATATTCTCAAATATGTGATAAAACCTATTTGTTAAAGAATTCCTCTCATTACCCATCAGTACCAAAATTGTGCCTGATGGATTCTGAAGCCTTGAACTGCAGTGACAGTGCCAGACTCCAATATCATCATTGCTAGCTCTGCACCCTCAAATTTCCTGGATTTAGCAATAGTTGCAAATCAATTTTCTATATCCAGTGTTGACATCGTATTACACAAACTACTATGGTCTTGAGATAGTCCTTGAATTCTCCCAAAACGCACACCCCATGCTTCCTTGCTTAAAACTACAACCTGGTAGAAGTTACTACTCTGTCATTCTAATAATCAGTAAAGATTTTTTTTCTCCACCAGGAGTCAGCTGACTCATTTCTGTGAATGGATCCATTCCCTGAGAAAAGATAAAATATTCCTTATTTCCTTATCCCCTGTCATGCTATAGCTTTCCATCATGAACCCTCATTCTGAGCCTCTGGCTATGACCCCCCAAAATACATATTTCCCTTACATTATGCACTGCTTCTCCTCTTCTGGGCCAGTTCTCTGCCTATCACCTGGGAAAGCAGTGGAAAATGGTCTGAGTGCGTGGGACCCTATACCCATAGGAGAGACATGGAAGAATCTCCTGGCTACTAGTTTCAGATTGGCTCAGCTGCAGCTGTTGCAGCCATTTTGGGAGTGAACCAGCAGATGGAATACCTTTCTCTTTGCCTCTCAAATAAGTAAATAAAATCTTTTAAGAAAAAAGTGAAAAAAATATAATGATGAAAAATGTTTACAAATGCACCCATATAAGGGGATCTTTAATAAGTATATTACTTATTCTTCTTATAAGTCAAAAAGTCACAATAGGAAGCCCACACACTCATTGCCAAGTAACAGTACATGGAAATGACCTCATATCCAAATATCAACACTGTGAAGAGAAAGACTTCAACAATGTGAGAACATTACAGAATTTGGTAAAAAAAACAAGTTCACCTTGGTGCAAATAAATTTGAAACTACACATAGTTTTTCACAATATGTATTTTCATATACTTATTAAAGATCCCCTTATATGGGTGCATTTTTACAAATGCAAACTATGTACTGTTACTTGGCAATGAGTGTGTGGACTTCCTATTGTGACTTTTGGACTTATAAGTAAGAGTAAGTAAGGGGCTGCCACTGTGGTGCAGTAGGTTAATCCTCCACCTGTGGTGCCAACATCCCATAGAGGCACCAGTTCTAGTCCTGGCTGCTCATTTTCCAATCCAGCTCTTTGCTATGGCCTGGGAAAGCAGAAGATGGCCCAAGTGTTTGGGCCCCTCCACCCACATGGGAGACAGAAAAAGCTCCTGTCTCCTGACTTTGGATTGATGCAGCTCTGGCCTTTGCAGCCATTTTGGGAGTGAACCAGTGGAAGGAAGACCTTTCCCTCTGTCTCTCCTTCTCACTGTCTGTAATTCTGCCTCTAAAATAAATAAATAAAATCTTTTTAAAAAATAGGAAGAAAAAGTATGTTCCTCTTCCACTACATGGTCACCTTGAAGAAAAAAAAAAATCCAATGACATGATGAGATAGGACCAATCTGTGAAAGAGCACCTTCACTAAAAACCAAATCATTCAACACTCTGATATTGAACTTCCCATCTTTCAGATCTGTGACAAATAATTCAACTTTGCTTAACCAATACATACTATAGTATTTTTCTATGGCAGCCCAAGAAATTTAAGAATAATGATGGCACCAAAATTGATGTATTTTTATAGCCTTGATTTAACTAAGAATAGGTTCTGTATTGAGTTCTGGAATATGAACGATTTGTGTACTATTTAAATTAAAGGAATGTATTTTATAAACAGAAGAGAATGCATTTTGAGAGGTCAGATGAGTAAAGTTATAGACTGAATATTTTTATTTATATACATTTATTCATATAATCTATTTATTTAGTTTACTTTTTCTAATTTTATTTAAGGAATACAAACTTCATGAATTTCATTTATACAAATTTAGGAGCATAGCGATTCTTCCCACCCTACCACCTTGCCATTCATACTTCTATCCTTGTTTATCCTCCCTGTCCCTTTCCCATTTTTTACAAAGATCTATTTTCAGTTGCCTTACACTAAATAGAGAGTTCAACAAATTGTATGAAGAAAAAGCAAAAAAAAAAAAAACACATTGTTCCTCAACACTGAAGATAAGGGCTGTTGAAATCACCACATCACAAAGTGTCAGTTTTATCACTATAGATTAAGTTTTAGGGACTCTATTAGTTACTACAGATCAGAGAGAACATATAGTATTTTTCTTCTTGAGACTGATTTATTTCACTAAGTATAATGGCTTCCAGTTGCCTGAATTTTGTTGCAGATGACAGGATTTCATTTTTTTTACCACTGTGTAGTATTCCATAGTGCATATATATCATAATTTATTTATCCAGTCTTCAGCTAATGGACATCTAGGTTGATTCCATATATTAGCTACTATGAATTGAGCTGTGATAAACATGCAGTTACAGATCACTCTTTCATATGCTGATTTAATTTCCTTTGGGTAAATTCCTAGGTGTGGGGTGGCTGGGTAATATGGTAGGTCTATATTCATATTTCTGAGGTATCTCCATTTTTCTTCCACAGTGGCTGCATCAGTTCATATTCCCACTAACAGTGGATTGAGGGCCCTTTTCAGCACACCAAAGCTTTTTAAAATATAAGTAGAAGGGAGAGTATAAAATATGATAAAAATATGGTAAATACATAAACCAATAATGTAGCCATTTGTTATCAAGTACCATGTAATCTAGATAATTGGAAGTGCTATAGTTCTATATGACTGGGAGTCCAATAGATTTATACCAGTATCACCACAAACACATCAGCAATATTTGATAGATTATGTTACAGAAGCCATGAAGTCATTAGACAACAGGAACTTTTCAGCTCCACTACAATCTGATGGAACCGCTGTCACACAAGTGACCCATTACTGACCAGACTGTTGTGCATAGCTGTACTTTCCAGTTGCTACATTATTAATGACCTTTTTTTCTGTTTGACATGGGCTCATTTACTCTGGCTCATTGGGTGCCTTTCACCTCACTGACAATCGGTACCATGTCAGAGATACAAAGTCTCCAAAACAAATTTCAAAGGTTCAAGTCCTGGTCGTTTCATCACCCCCTTCTCAACAGCCTTTCACAAGGTGTGTGTAAAATCAAGAATAATTAGCAATCTCAGTCACTTCTGTCACATTTATGTATTCATTGTCAAATCCATTTATTTTTTAAACTAACTTCAACTTATATTCATTACTGCTTGTCAGTAAGTGATAACATATATGGCTCATGCGGTTCATGAACACCGTACATTTGTTAAATTTCAGGGCGAGACTTTAATGTTCAAAGAGAAAAATTATTCAGAGCAAGGGACAGGATTTTGTTTTCTAAAACATCTTTCATTTCTCAATTGAACTAAGAACAGGGTTTTCCGGATATACTTTATATATCAGGTTTGAGGGATATGGATAGATTTAAAAAAAAAAAAAAAGGAATGACTTCATTCATTAATTACTTGAATAAATGGGACATCAGGACTCAGAGTCCAAATACAAACCTCACAAGCACACAAGAAAGAGTACAATGGGTACACAGGTTTTTAGAGCAAGGGAGATTGTGGCAGACACCCCCAAGATGCCATTTTCTCTCCCCTCAGCAGTCTCCTGGAAAATCGACATCCACTGAAAAGTACCCAGGAATTCCCTCCACAGTGGGTTCTGGGATCTCAGAGGAAGAAAGGAAGCCTCATGGTTGGGCTGGTTCTCTCTCCTAAGCCCAGGGGGAGGCCTGAGAACAGGAAGCCTCCTGCCTGAAGCCCTCACTCTGTCCTGCTTCCCATGCCTTCTGCAGGGCAGTGCCTGCTGCCCAGTCTTTGAGTTCCTTCAGGGCTTACCACGCTGTTTTTCTCAAAGGTAAGGCCATGTTCAACCCCACCTCCCGTTGGTTTCAAGTCTCAACTCTTTCATAGAATTGCATCATTTCCTTGTGAGGCAAAGTCTCTTGTTAAAATTTTTTTCAATGTTTCATTAACATGCAATTGTTGTGCATTTTTGTAGGGTATGATGCAGTAGTTCAACACATGTACACAACACAAATGCATCAACTCAGGCCACAAGCCGTTCCATTGTGTTTGGAGACTACTGGCTCTTTTCCGGTTCTTCATACAATATATAATTCATTGTTGTGAGCCACAGTTGTCCACTGACAAGGCAACATTAGAACTTGCTACTTCTGACTGTGCTTGGGTGTCTATCATGCAACCTGCTTCTATTCTGCCTCTCTTCCACCCTTCCCAGTCTCTACTAATTCCAAGTTCAGACTTTTATTTAACTTCCACATGTGACAGGGAACACGTGGTATTTGTCTTTTGGTGTCTGCCTTTTTTCACATAATGCTGAGGCAATGTCACATCTAAACTGAACAGAGAAAACCATACATTACTTATACATTTGTTTTCCAAGCAGTTTTATTCCATTATCTGAGAATTTAGCACCACTCTGCAGCCCTAAGTGCCATCAGAATACACTTTCACTATAGAACTGTCAAAACAGGCCAGTGCCGCAGCTCACTAGGCTAATCCTCTGCCTGCGGCGCCGGTACTCTGTGTTCTAGTCCCAGTTGGGATGCCGGTTCTGTCCCGGTTTCACCTCTTCCAGTCCAGCTCTCTGCTGTGGCCCACAAAGGCAGTGGAGGATGGCCCAAGTGCTTGGGCCCTGCACCCACATGGGAGACCAGGAGGAAGCACCTGGCTCCTGGCTTCGAATTGGCACAGCACCGGCCATAGCGGCCATTTGGGGGGTGAACCAACAGAAGGAAGACCTTTCTCTCTGTCTCTCTCTCTGTCTAATTCTGCCTGTCAAAAAACAATATGGCCCACAGTAAAACTTAGTAGGTAAATAATGTAACCAAACCAACTTCCTCCATACAGGGGCAGAACAATAATATTTTCACTTGTACTTGTGACTCAAGATACTAATATCTTACTAAATACATTTATCTCAAATCTGTGTGCCTTTTTCCCTGGCTTGAATATTTTCAGATTTAGCCTTGGTGGTGGTTAACATTGTAATCAAACTCATAAGTAAAGGGAGAGACTTGGCTTGTGGTAAAGGAGCTGAGGCACGAAGTGCACACTCAGCAGATTTCAAAGGTTTCCTCTGGAATATGTCAAAATATTGGAAAAGAATTGAGTGTCACAGCAAGTAGACTGCCGTATTAGGGGAGACTCTGTATTAGGGGAGGGACTTTGAAAATGGAGGTTTTTTTTTTTTTTTTTTGCTTGCTTGCTTCTGCACAACCAAAAATACACCTTTTCTTGGGTTTCCTTTTATTTGTGAATCTTTCAACACAGAATCATTGTATTTCTTTATACACACACACATTCACACACACACACACTTTGTTCAAGGTATGTAACTGCATTCATTCTGTACACAAAACATAAAAAACAAAACACAAGATGGGGTTTGTTTTCTTCTAAAGGGTATGCTTCATCTTAGTCCAAGGAAATGAAAATAATTCTGTTCTCAAGAATAATTACTCTCTGTATATTAGATTTTGGACATCCATTCAAATAAGAAAAAATGGAAATTCAGTAATAAGTATGTGTGCTTCTAGAATTTTGTAAAATGTTGATGGATACCTTCTCTTTAAAAAACATACACTCTTGTGTTTTTAGAAAGGGTTCTCCAATCCAGTTAAAAGACACTGATTGGCTGATTGGGTTAAAGAACAAAACCCATCTATCTGCTGCTTACAAGAAACACATCTTTCTAACAAAGATGCACACAGACTGAAGTGAAAGGCTGGAAAAAGATATACCATGCCAACAGAAATGAAAAAAGAGCGGGTGTAGCCATCTTAATATCAGACAACATAAACTTTACCACAAAAACTGTTAGAGAGACAAAGAGGGGCACTATATAATGATTAAGGGATCCATTCAACAGGAAGATACAATGATTATCAATGTATATGCACCTAATTACAGGGCACCGGTTTATTTAAAAGACTTGTTAAGGGACTTAAAGGGAGACTTAGACCCCAATACAATAGTACTGGGGGACTTCAATACCCCACTCTCAGAGATAGACACATCATCAGGACAGAAGACCAACAAGGAGACAGTAGATTTAAATGACACTATAGCCCAAATGGACCTAACAGATATCTACATAACTTTTTATCCTACACAGAAAGACAATACATTCTTCTCAGCAGTACATGGAACCTTCTCTAGGATTGACCACATACTAGGCCATAAAGCAAGTCTCAGCAAATTCAAAAGAATTAGAATCATACCATGCAGCTTCTCAGACCACAAAGGAATGAAATTGGAAATTAGCAACTCAGGAATCCCTAGAGCACATACAAACACATGGAGACTGAACAACATGCTCCTGAATGAACAATGGGTTATAGAAGAAATTAAAAGAGAAATCAAAAATTTTCTGGAAGTAAATGAGGATAACAGCACAACATACCAAAACCTATGGGATACAGCAAAAGCAATGTTAAGAGGAAAATTTATATCAATAGGTGCCTACATCAAGAAATTGGAAAGGCACCAAATAGATGAACTTTCAAGTCATCTCAAGGATCTAGAAAATCAGCAGCAAACCAGACCCAAAGCTAGTAGGAGAAGAGAAATAATTAAAATCAGAGAAGAAATCAACAAAATTGAATCCAAAAAAACATTACAAAAAATCAGCCAAATGAGGAGCTGGTTTTTTGAAAAAATAAACAAAATTCACACCCCATTGGCCCACTAAAAAAAGAAAAGACCCAAATCAATACAATTAGAGATGAAAATGGAAACTTAACAACAAACACCACAAAAATAAAAAGAATCATCAGAAATTACTACAAGGACTTGTATGCCAGCAAACAGGGAAATCTATCAGAAATGGATAGATTCCTGGACACATACAACCTACCTAAATTGAACCAGGAAGAAATAGAAAAACTAAACAGACCCATAACTGACACAGAAATTGAAACAGTAATGAAGGTCCTCCCAACAAAGAAAAGCCCAGGACCAGAATGGATTCACGGCTGAATTCTACCAGACATTTAGAGAAGAACTAACCCCAATTCTCCTCAAACTATTCAGGGCAATCGAAAAAGAGGGAATCCTCCCAAATTCTTTCTATGAAGCCAGCATCACCTTAATTCCTAAGCCGGAAAAAGATGCAGCATTGAAAGAGAATTACAGACCAATATCCCTGATGAATATAGATGCAAAAATCCTCAATAAAATTCTGGCCAATAGAATGCAACAACACATCAGAAAGATCATCCACCCAGACCAAGTGGGATTTATCCCTGGTATGCAGGGATGGTTCAATGTTCGCAAAACAATCAATGTGATACACCACATTAACAGACTGCAGAAGAAAAACCATATGATTCTCTCAATAGACGCAGAGAAAGCATTTGATAAAATACAACACCCTTTCATGATGAAAACCCTAAGCAAACTGGGTATAAAAGGAACATTCCTCAATATAATCAAAGCAATTTATGAAAAACCTATGGCAGGTATCCTTTTGAACGGGGAAAAGTTGGAAGCATTTCCGCTGAGATCTGGTACCAGACAGGGATGCCCACTCTCTCCACTGCTATTCAAAATAGTTCTGGAAGTCTATTAGGCAAGAAAAAGGAATTAAAGGATACAAATCGGGAAGGAAGAACTCAAATTATCCCTCTTTGCAGACGATATGATTCTTTATTTAGGGGACCCAAAGAACTCTACTAAGAGACTATTGGAACTCATAGAAGAGTTTGGTAAAGTAGCAGGATATAAAATCAGTGCACAAAAATCAACAGCCTTTGTATACACATACAATTCCATGGCTGAGAAAGAACTTCTAAGTTCAATCCCATTCTCAATAGCTACAAAAACAATCAAATACCTTGGAATAAACTTAATGAAGGACGTTAAAGATCTCTACGATGAAAATTACAAAACCTTAAAGAAAGAAATAGAAGAGGATACCAAAAAATGGAAAAATCTTCCATGCTCATGGATTGGAAGAATCAACATCATCGAAATGTCCATTCTCCCAAAAGCAATTTATACATTCAATGCAATACCAATCAAAATACCAAAGACATTCTTCTCAGATCTGGAAAAATGATGCTGAAATTCATATGGAGACACAGGAGACCTCGAATAGCTATAGCAATCTTATACAACAAAAACAAAGCCAGAGGCATCACAATACTAGATCAGGACATACTACAGGGCAGTAGTTATCAAAACAGCATGGTACTGGTACAGAAACAGATGGATAGACCAATGGAACAGAATAGAAATACCAGAAATGAACACAAACATCTACAGCCAACTCATATTTGATGAAGGATCCAAAACCAATCCCTGGACTAAGGACAGTCTATTCAATAAATGGTGCTGGGAAAATTGGATTTCCACATGCAGAATCACAAAGCAAGACCCCTACCTTTCACCTTACACAAAAATTCACTCAACTTGGATCAAAAATTTAAATCTATGACCAGACACCACCAAATTGTTAGAGAGCATTGGAGAAACCCTGCAAGATATAGGTACAGGTAAAGACTTCTTGGAAAATATCCCAGGACCACAGGAAGTCAAAGCCAAAATTAACTAGTGGGATTGCATCAAACTGAGAAGTTTCTGTACTTGAAAAGAAAAAGTCGGGAAAGTGAATAGGAAACCAAAAGAATGGGGAAAAATATTTGCAAACTATGCAACAGATAAAGGGTTGATAACCAGAATCTACAAAGAAATCAAGAAACTCCACAACATCAAAACAAACAATCTACTTAAGAGATGGGCCAAGGATCTCAATAGACATCTTTCAAAAGAGGAAATCCAAATGGCCAACAGACACATGAAAAAATGTTCACGATCACTAAGCATCAGGGAAATGCAAATCAAAACCACAATGAGGTTCACCTCACCCCGGTTAGAATGGCCCACATTCAGAAATCAACCAACAATAGATGCTGGAGAGGATGTGGGGAGAAAGGGACACTAACCCACTGTTGGTGGGAATGTAAACTGGTTAAGCCACTATGGAAGTCAGTCTGGAGATACCTCAGAAACCTGAATATAACCCTACCGTTCAACCCAGCCATCCCACTCCTTGGAATTTACCCAAAAGAAATTAAATTGGCAAACAAAAAAGCTGTCTGCACATTAAGGTTTATGGCAGCTCAATTCACAATAGCTAAGACCGGGAACCAACCCAGATGCCCATCAACAGTAGACTGGATAAAGAAACTACGGGACATGTACTCTATGGAATACTATACAGCAGTCAAAAACAATGAAACCCAGTCATTTGCAACAAGATGGAGCAATCTGGAAAGCATCATGCTAAGTGAATTAAGCCAGTCCCAAAGAGACAAATATCATTTGTCTTCCCTGATCGGCGACAACTAACTGAGCACCAAAGGGTAACCTGTGGAAGTGTAATGGACACTATCAGAAATAGTGACTTGATCAGCTATGGTGCTGACTGTTGATGTACAATGTAACACTTTATCCATTTTAGTATTTTTTTGTAAACTCTGTAATTAACACACAATTATTCTGAGGTGTCTAAATCTTAACTGAAAAGTGATCCTGGTTAAATATAAGAATGAGAAAAGGAGAGGGAGGAGATGTATAATAGGGGGCATGCTCAATTGTATTTGCCCCAAATGTTGCAGTTAGAAAATTCCAGGGGATCCCAATACAATCCCATCAAGGTGGCATGTACCAATGCCATCTCACCAGCCCAGGTGATCAATTTCAGTTCACAACTGATCACACTGATAGGCCTAAGAGTCAAAGGGATCACACAAACAAGATTAATGTCTGCTAATACTAACTGATAAAAAAAAGGGAGAGAAGGATCCAACATGGGAAGGGGGAGACACAGCAGACTCATAGAATGGCAGACGTCCTAAATAGCACTCTGGCCTCAGAATCAGCCCTTAAGGCAATTGGATCTGGCTGAAGAGCCTATGAGAGTATTTTAGCCATGGAAAGCCAATACACGCTGGGAAAAAAAAAAAAAAGATGAAGAAGAAGAAGAAGACCTAAATGAAGGATCTCAGCGAGTGTGATCCCAGTGGAAAGAATGGGGCCATCAAAGTAGGAGGTACCTTTCTCTGAAGGGAGGAGAGAACTTCCACTTTGACTATGGCCTTTTTGGAATAGGATCAAAGTCGGTGAACCCTAAAGGCTTCCATAGCCTCGGCAACTCATGGCTAGAGCCTAGGGAGATTACTGACGCCATAAACAAGAGTGTTAAATTGTTAAATCAACATCAGGAGTCACTGTGTACTTATGTCCCATGTGGGATCTGTCCTTAATAGGTTGTCAAAGGTGAAGTAATGATATAGCCAGTACTGAAACAGTATTTTTACACTTTGTGGTTATGTGTGGGTGCAAACTGATGAAATCTTTACTTAGTATATACTGAAGCGATCTTCTGTATATAAAGATAATTGAAAATGAAAAAAAAAACACCCTTGGTTTTAAATTGGAAATTACATAGAAAAATTATCAATCTTTTTCTTAAAAAAAATATCTTGCAGAATCTTGGTCATTAATGTGATGTACACTGTTATTTAATGCTATAACTAGTACTCCAACGGTATTTTTTCACTTTGTGTTGCTATGGGAGGACAAACTGTTGAAATCTATATATATACTAAACTGATTTTCTATATATAAAGAGAATTGAAAAGGAATCTTGATGGGAATGGAAGGGGAGAGCGAGTGGGAAAGGGGAGGGTTGCGGGTGGGGGGGAAGTTGTGGGTGGGGAAGCCTTTGTAATCCATAAGCTGTACTTTGGAAATTTATATTCACTAAATAAAAAAAATTAAAAAAAAGAAAGGCTTCTCCTTTTAAGCCATCAGTGGGACATCTTTGGTCACCATGTGCTCAAAGAGAATCTACCAATACCCAGTAGCATTTATATTCTATTTACCATCTTCATGCTTGTTCCACTGCAGATATTACTCAAAAGTTCTGGGTTGCCAGCGTCGTGGCTTAACAGGCTAATCCTCCTCCTTGCGGTGCTGGCACACCAGGTTCTAGTTCCAGTTGGGGCACCGGATTCTGTCCCGGTTGCCCCTCTTCCAGGCCAGCTCTCTGCTGTGGCCCAGGAAGGCAGTGGAGGATGGCCCAAGTGCTTGGGCCCTGCACCCGCATGGGAGACCGGGAGAAGTGCCTGGCTCCTGGCCTCGGATCTGCGTGATGCACTGGCTGCAGCGGCCATTGGAGGGTGAACCAATGGCAAAAGGAAGACCTTTCTCTCTGTCTCTCTCTCACTATCCACTCTGTCAAAAAAAAAAAGTTCTGGGTTGACAGCTCTTGCTCAAGGAACTTTAATAATCCCATTAATCACCATAGTTTTTGTCATTAGCAGGGCAGACTGACAAATTATCAATGACATAATTATGCTAGTAATGGCATCTCCTGGCAGCTGAGATGTTGGAAAACATACTTGAGCAGCAAAATGGATAAAGCACTAGTTCACCATCTGGCTGTTTGGGTTCAATATTGGATCAAGTTCTTTTGTTTGAACTAGGCAGTGCTAAATTATTTTTTTAGCAAAATCTTACTAAATCAAATTCTGTATTATATATTAACCTAATGTTTCTCCCATGGAAAGTTATGTCGCTTCCCACCAAGAAGTAAGTGAATCCTGGCTACATGGTAGGATCAGCCTTCCCAGAAAAGAGTGAGCTCAAGTCACAAAGAAAATCATGTGTATTTTCTCTAACATTCATCCCTAAGGGACATAAAGGGGTTGAATGTATCCAGAAATGTTAACCAATCATTAGAACCACATCATCTATTATGCATTCTTACACATGTGTAACCTTTCCTTGGACCAAATCACAGTTCAGAGGTAGCAATTTTGCTAATATTCAGATAGGTTATAGAATGCCTTGTCTGCACAGCCCACTATGCTAACTAACACAGAGTGGTGCCTCAAATATCATGTGTTCTCATGGTCCTGAAGGCGGCCAAGTCCAAGGTCATGGAGCCAGTAGATTCACTGTCTGATGAGGCCCCACTTCCTGGCTATTCCATCACAGGTAGTTAGGGAGGCATGCTGTTTCCATATCTTCTTAACACGAACTAATAACTTCAGGAAGTCCCCACTCTCAAGACCCAATTCCCTTCCAAAGGCCCTGTCTCCAAATACCACGAGATTTGGGGATTAAGGTTACAACATAGGCATTTGGGGAGACACAGGCAAGCAGACTATGGCATATAACAAATAAAATTATATGCATGTATGACCAAACATGCCTTTAACCACTCTCACATCAAGTCTAATGACTGCATAAAATTACAGGACCTACTGTCCACTTACAGGGAAGTATAGTGGTTATCAGCATAGAGCTCTACCAGTGTCAGGGTCACTGGGTTTCAGTTACAGCTGTCACTATCTATATATTCTTGGCCAACTCAATTATTATCTCTGGCTCAGTTCTGTCACCTGCAAAATAATTATACTAATAAATCCCTCCCAACAGGGTTGTCTTGAGGGAAATATATGCAGAAATCACTTGGGATGATTGCCTGGTATTTATTAAGGAATATGGAAATGCTTGACACTATTATTCCCTGGGATATTATTACCACTGCAAATAAAGAAATACATCTGCATAACACACTGCTGCTTGCACAGAGATTTTCCATTGGAATCTTGTTTATATGACTTACACATCCTCTCCTGTACTGAGAGAGCCTTCATGATGAAGCTCTGTCTTTTCTCTTCTGAAATGCACATCCAATCACACAGGGATCCTGGGTCCTCCCACACCCACAGCCTCTCCTGAATGAAACCTCCAAGTCCACTGGGGTCTTGCTTGGTGCCACAAGCTTTGCTCCAAAGATGGTGAAGCCAAACCCAGAATCTCTTCTTGGAACCATTATTGCATGATGCATAGGTCGGCTGCAGCTGAAAGACTGTACCCAGAGGACACAGGCTGGTGTGACAAACACCAGTAGCAAAAAGCTACAAGGAAGAGAAAATGTTGAGTATAGGGCAAGGCAGTCCGCCAGGTGCAGCAAGAGAAAGGGCCGTGGAGAGCATACTGCTGAGGATTTGACAGCCTTGCAAGCCAGCAGCCGCCAGCCCTTCCAATTCCATGGCCCAGCATTTTTATTTCACTTAAGGTTTCATGGGCTGAGAATCCTCATTCTCCATTTTCCCAGCAATGGGTTATTTATGAGGCATTTGAACAAAGAACAAGGCATTTGCTTCTGTATTTCTGATGCTCTGGCATCTGGGGCTTTGCTAACCTGGAAGAATCACCCCTCCAGGTCTAGCTGATGTCTAGAGATTACACAAAACTGGGCTTGGGGAACACCAAGGCTAGACCCAAACCTGCCACCATCTCCCACACCCAGTGCTCTCCCCCTGAGCCACAATCCCCTGTCCTAATTACCCAAGAGCAGGGAAGCAGACAAGACAACCTGGAGCCACTGAAGTTATTCCAGACACCGACCTTAAACCTTGCATAGCTTCACTCTGTCTTCGTGAGAAAACCACAATAGTGACTTACTTCCACCTGCTCCCCCAACCCTGCTGCCCAGCCATCTCTGCTCCATGCTCACGTAGCCCTGTGTGTCAAGCCAGCGGCCCTGTCACCTTTTCCTAGAGACTCTGAGAATAAGAGTAACCACAGCCTCCTTGACATTCTGTGCTGCAGGTCTTACCACACCTAACTAAAACAAGCCGCAACCACCTTGAACACAGAAGGCAGATCCGTCACACAACTGACCTCAAGGCACACTGCATGGTGCTCGGTGCCTTAAGCTACACAGACAGCAAAGTGTCAATAACACAATTTCTAGCTTCAGGCACCAGAAGATACTTCTTGGGAGCTGTGGTCTTCCTGGGGTGTAGGACCACAGCAGAAATCGGACAGACATGCAAGGGTGGGTGGGTGCAGAAGCCTGAGTTCAGGGAGAGCCAAGTGGGGTTAAGAAAGGAGGGAGGCCAGGCCTGCAGGAGAAGTCAGAACTGTAGTCAAGGTCACCATACCTTGGAATATCAGCCCTGCATGCCAGCTTTTCTAGTTAGAGAGGGGTTCCAACAAATGCCAACTTTCAGACGAACCTTTGCCACCATCAGTGACTTTGTCAGGTACTTGCTAACCTGGTAGAAGCAGATGGCCAGCGGGAAAGGATGAACACACAGATGAGGCAATGATAATGGCTCAGCTTCTGGGCCACCTATCTGGATGCCCTCCACATTGATTCCAGGAGCAAACATTTCCATCGCAGTGTGACAGATGTAATAGGTTTTTGAGGTCACATTTTCAAAAATTAGTAATATGCAAGCTGTGGGAAAACATCACACTCAGAGGCATGCTCTCAGAAGTTTCTAACAGAAAATCTTGCAAAAACCATGCTAAGATGGAGTGATAAAATTTCCCAGTGTTTGATTCGAGTAACAGTGCATGGGAAATAGATTCATAATGGAAGTGTATGAGACAGCAACAAATCCCTGGGGTACCGTCACTGTTCATGTTCCATTAATTTTTCAATGTCTTCAATTATATGCTTTTACTAGGAGATAATGAAGAGTCAGTTAATACCTGTTTATGAAGGATTGAGAGGCAAAAATTATATGAACAACATAACACAGAAAAAGCTAGCTTCTATCTAAGCATGTATCATTTAGGAAGCCCTGGGAAAATAATCTATTTATATATGCTGAGTTCAAGGGAACAATTTAACAATAGCATAACAAGGCAAGATAGACCTTTCCTTGAACTCACTGACTTAATGGAAAAATCATTTGATTATTGTAATTTGGATTATTATAATTTGAAGGATAGGCACTTGACTTTGATTTGGCTCCTAACATAATCTTCAAAGAGCTTATGCCTAATTTTTCCACACTGATTGGGAAAAGTGGGAATACCAAATAATTTGCTCCTTATGTAAGCTATGATTTTCCTGACTGTGTGTGTGCAAGCAACAGACCTGAAAGGATTAGAAACACATTAAACAGGGACACTGAGGCTATCCTACTGCCAAGAACATGCAAACAAATGCACTTATTTTAATCCCTAAGAGGCTTAGGTAGGCAAAGGGAAAGAAAGGCACACTGGGAAGAAGTGAAGGAGCTACCCTAAGCATGTTTATATCATCTATGCACCAAGCCCAAGTGCCTTACATTTGCATTCAGCTGTCATAGCCTCCTTGACTAGAATCAAATACTTTGTATTCCATGAAGCTCTCTAAGTAGGGATACTGTCTGCAGTAGCAGCTACTCATGCAACTCTGAGACAGAATGGTCTTAAATTCACCATAACATGAAATGTGTTATCTATGTCAAATTAGTACTTAGGCATCTACCAACCCATGAGTTTATTGGACTACCCAAATCTCCCCATTGTGTGTCATGTTCACTGCAGTCTTCAGTGTATACCGAGTAGCTCCTTTGCACAAAGCAACATGTAACATACTGGAGACACAAAAGCAAGATGACATGACCTTGTCCTCAGAGGGTTCATGGGACACAGAGCACAGACAGGAATGTTTACCTAAAGAGAGTGCTGCTCAGCTTTGGCAGCCACAGGCATCAACACAGAAATTCCTACTTGTGGTTCACCACTTCAGTCACCAAATGAGATCAAGGTTTTTTTCATTTAGCCTTGAATCAAGTGCCACAGGATCTAAAGATAGCACCAAAGAGCTCCTCAATCTATGAGCTACGTTCAAGTTTGGGATTAAGAAAAGTACTTGCAGGGGCTGGTGCTGTGACATAGTGGGCTATACCTCCACCTATGGCACTGCCATCCCATTTGGTCACTGGTTCGAGTCCTGACTGCTCCTCTTCCAATCCAGCTCCTCTGCTATGGCCTGGGAAAGCATCAGAAGATGGTCCAAGTCCTTGGGACCCCTGTACCCCTGTGGGAGACCCAGATGAAGCTCCTGCCTTTGGACAGGCCCAGCTTGGGCAGCTGAGGCCATTTGGGATATGAAAAAGTGGGTAGAAGACCTTTCTCTGTCTTTCCCTGTCTCCGTCTCTAAGTCTATCTCTCAAATAAATAAAATTAAAAAAAAATACTTGCACCCTTTAAGAGATAAATAATATTCCAATAGCAGGAACAAATACAATGAATTTGAGATGTTTGTTTCTCCCACAAAGATTCATTATAATTTAGTAGGATTATCAGTTGTTTGTTTAACTTCTAGAAAAGGATAAGAAAGAGACCTAGGCACAAAAATATGATTTTAAATAGAACGTACTGTCTTTCACATATATGAAGCATTAAGCAGATCAAACACTGGGTTTCCTTCTCCTTCCCCATAGATTAGCATTTCCTTTTTTGGATTTTAATTTTTAATTAGTTTTTAACAGATTTGGTGTGATCTGCAGATATCATTCTAAGACCATAACGATATTCCATTCCTCCTTCCCTTCCTCTCTCTCTCCTTCCTTATTTTTTTTTAGTTTTTGAGATAATGTATTTTAAATTTAAAGTAAAAAGGCTTAATACTTCACCAAATAAGAAGTTTAACCAATAAAAAGCAAAAATACCCTAGTTTAGTGGGAATACAGGCAACAGTTATAACTAATATTTGAATGGAAAAATGACTGTTTCCCCCATATATGGTAAATATTAAAGTAATCACAGATCACTAGAATTTACTAGTATAGTAATCACTAGGATTTACTAGTATAATATTATTCTTTATTATATATATATATATATATATATATATATATATATATATTGGACAGGGAGAGTTAGAGAAAGAGAGAGACAGAGAGAAAGATCTTCCTTTCATTGGCTCACCCCCCAAATGGCCAGCAAGGCCGGTGTACTGAGCCAATCCAAAGCCAGGAGCCAGGTGCTTCCTCCTGGTCTCCCATGTGGGTGCAGGGTCCAAGTACTTGGGCCATCCTCCACTGCACTCCTGGGCCACTGCAGAGAGCTGGTCTGGAAGAAGAGCAACCAGGAAAGAACCGGTGCCCCAACCAGGACTAGAACCCTGAGTGTCAGCACCACAGGTGGAGGATTAACCTAGTGAGCCACGGTGCTGGCCCACATTTATTTTCTTTTAAAATGAGGTATTTGAGGCTCAGAGTGACCCAATGTGATACAGCTTGAAATTCCAACAGGACACTGTAATCAGGACACTGCAATGGGATATCCTGCAACAGTCAATCACTTAGTATGAATGTTTTCTCCCCACCCCCGAACTCCAACTCCCCATTCAAGATGTCTATCACTTGGTCATCAATTTCACCTGCTACTGCCTATTGGATTTTTGGGTGCTGCTGTGAGGCAGATGTAGACAACTGCCTGATATGGCCTTGTGCTGATGGTGCCATTTGCCTTGACAACATAAACTGCTTCTCCTGCCTCTGTCCTGTGGGCTATGCTGGATGCTTCTGCACCATTGACATGAATAAACTGCCAGTGTCCATTCCAGAGGGGCCTGCTGTTGGGACCAAGTTCATGCTTTTGACCATCTCTGCCCAGTCCCAGTGTATATGGTGGCAAGAGTTGTGAGCTTATCTTACATTAACAAATCCCCCTACCACTGTAGATACACACTTAGGGCTCACCTCAGCTCTGGTGGAAAAGTATCATGAGGTCAGTCCCCCACCATGCAGGTGCTTGTCTACCACAGATATCATTCAAGAAGGTAGTTTGAAGGGAAGAAGCCAGCCTAGGGGAGGCTAATCTGGTGGCCTTGATGGTGTTTGGGGTCCTTACTGCTATGCTGATCTCAGCCACGATGTTGTTCAGGATTGAGTTGACTGTATGGAAGCAGATGGTCACTGGCTGATCAGGGGTTATCACCCTATAGGAAATACTGAGCCCCTTTACCCCCAGTCCTGCAGACAGCACAGATCTGTCCTCATAGGCCCTCCATGGTTCTGTGCTGGAGGAGGCATTGCAAAGTTGCCTCCCATAGTGGATGAGGTGTATAACTCCTGATGTGTTCAAAACACTTCAAGGATTTAGGGAGAATCATTAGGAATTTGATAATTTGTGATTGATATAGTTTTTGAACTGTCATGGTAATCAATTAAGTATAAAATTTCTGATTTCATCCAGTGCTAGCATCATTTTTCATTACATTTTATTTTTATTTCCAAAAAGATGCAAACATGACATTTTGATATAATGTTTTTTCAACATTAGTCCATTCGTTCATAAAATTTTTAATTAAAATGTATCAAATTGAGGCATTTAAGAATAAATATTCAAATGTCTATGATCCCAGAAGAAAAAAATTGGCATCTGAAATCATTTCAGCCTATCTGTGAATTTTCTTACATAATATCTCAATAAATTAGATGTTAACATCAAGAAGGCTGGCATTGTGGCATAACAGTAAAAGCCGCCATCTGCAGGCTGGCATCCCCTATTAACACTGGTTGGAGACCTGGCTGCTCCACTTCTGATCCAGCTCTCTATTATGGTCTAGGAAAGCAGTACAAGATGGTCCAAGTCCTTGGGCCACTGCACCTGAGTGAGAGACCTGGAAGAATCCCCTGGCCCCTGGCTTTGGATCAGTGCAGCTCCGACCATTATGGCCATCTGGGGAGTAAAGCAACAGATAGAAGACCTCTCTCTCTGTCTCTGCCTCTCTGTAACTCTGCCTTTCAAATGATAAATAAATAAACATTTTTATAAAATCAAGAAACTTCTTGAAAAACTGTTCCTTTGCCAGGATGTAATTTATTTTATAATTTTAAAAATAAAACATAAATTATATTGCTTAGTAGAAAATGCCTTTTCAAATTATCCATCTTGTAAATAAAGAACTTAATGTGAAAGTCGATGTTATTGGATGAATGCAGGGCATCCATCACCTGACTCTCTACAACTCAACTGAGACACCAATTATTGCAAAAGGAAAGAATTACTTATGTGGCCAAAACAATCCACTGCACCATACAATGCCAGCCCTTCACCCAGACAACTTAAATTACAACATTTGTCAGAGGGGTCAGGTCAGAATATTTCAAAGGCTTCCAAGGTGAAATATAACATGTAGCCAGGGGTGAGACCTCATGTCCTGGTCCTCTGTCTCATGCTGTTTTCTACCTCCACATTCAGTTAGCGTAGTATCACAGTAACAAGAACAATCTTGAAAGAACTAGAACTACCACTCACAAGTATCAGTCAAAGGCCCCAAATGTTTTTTCTTATTGTTGTTGTTGTTGTTGAGTCTTTCTTTGCTAGTGTTTTGCAATGTTCGTCCTGCCTCCTGTCCTTTCCCCTCTAGCCTGTTTACAGCTACTCAAAGTCTGAGTATTTGCAAAACCACTAAAATCACATTAATGTAAGTTAACATATGATTGCACTACTTGAAAATCATACAAATATACTGGCATAAATTAAATTTCCATCACTAAGTTTATGGAAAACATGTATTTTTCCAATAAGTTCCTGATGACTTATATCCTAAAAAATATTATCTATACTATTAATATTACCAAAGTGTGATTCCTTGTTCATTCAAATACAATAAATCTTTATTTCTTTGTTTTATATATGAAATTAAGAACTTGCACAATAACAAAATTGAGCTTTTGGTACCACATTTATTACTAAGTTATTTTAAATAAATATCTACATTTCATTTAGAAAATTATTTCCTATGAGGCTGGCCACATGGCACAGTTGGTAAAGCTGCCATCTCCAGCTCTGGTATCCCATATGGATGCTGGTTTGAGATCCGGCTACTCCACATCTGATCCAGCTTCTTGTTAATGTGCCTAGGAAAGCAGGGAAGGATGGCCCAAGTACTTAGGAGACCTGGAAGGAGCTCCTGGCTCCTGGCTTTGGTCTGGCCCAGCTGTGGTTATTGGGGCCATTTGGGGAGTGAGCCAGCAGATGGAAGATCGATCTCTCTCTCTCTCTCCCTCAATCTGCCTTTCAAATAAATAAAATGAATCTTAAAATAATCTTAAAAAATTCCCCATTTGAGAGGCAGAACAACAGAGAGTTAGTTTTGAATCTCTAATGACTGGGATAGGTAAAAACTAGGAGCCTGGAATTCCATCTGGGTTTTGGACATGGGTGGCAGGGGCCTAGGCATATGAGCCAATATCTGCTGCATCATGAGAAAGCTGGATCAGAAACAGAGCAGCTGAAACTCAAGACAGCACTGCAACATGGGATTCAATGTTCCCAAGTGGTGGCTTTACCTGCTATTACATGTTTTACCCCTTTATATTCTTTTACAATCAAAAATATATCTCCCTTCCTTTTAGACTCCATTAAATTTCCTGCTAGTGATAAGTCATGCATGGATGTATAGGTAAATAAATTGATATTGTTCAGAATGTTAGAAATTAAACTGCTTGCTACATAGATTTCATTGAAAGATATAAATAATATGGTGTGAAATTATTTTGCCTGACAATTTTATTTATGGTAGAAAGTAAGGCCTACAAATGATCAAAGATGATAGTAATGCTAACCAAAATATGTTATTTCTATCTTAGAATCTAATTATTCCATTCTCCATTTTTCTGACAAGTCACCATACATGAATGTAGTGAGTCTCAGCTTGGGCTAGTGTTGCAATACCTCAGGGATATTGAAAATCTGGGAGGGCCTTTTCAGTTATGGTAGTGACTGAGGAACACTGGTGGCACTAGATTCTTGTTATCAGGCAGTGTTTCAGGACATTGCTGCTGTCACCAGTTATGCAAACTGAGTACCTTGAAGCAACACATTGATTTTCTTAGAGTTCTGTAGGAGTCCAATAGAGAGCTCATGTGTTTAACATGCAGATGTGAGCATGATTACCTTTCTTCTCAAAGTTTCTGAGCATGTCTAGGGGGAGCAACTATTCCCTTGCTTTTCCCAGCTTCTAGAAGATTCCTTTATCAACTTGTTAGAGAGCATTTAAACTATTTTTAAAAGACATTATTTGTTTACTTAAAAGTGAGAGTTACAGAGAGGCAGAGGCAGAGAGAGAGAGAGAGGCCTTCCATCTCCTTTTTCACTCCTCAATGGGCCACAATGGCCAGAGTTACACTGATCTGAAGCCAGGAGCCAGGAGCTTCTTCTGGGCTTACCATGCAAGTGCAGGGGCCCAAGGAATTGGGCCATCTTGTACTGCTTTCCCAGGCCATAACAGAGAGCTGGATTGGAAGAGAAGTAGCCAGGACTTGAACCGGTGCCCATATGGAATGTCAGTACAGCAGGTGGCAGCTTTACCAACTACAGCGCCACCATTTTTGAATGTAGAAAAATTATAACTTTCATTGTCCTTCTGTAGTCACAGAAGTGAAAGCTTCTTTACCATTAATGACACCCATAATTGGAATTGGTCCACCTATTTTATCCAGGCTAACCTCTTTACTCCAAGGACTTAATGCAATCACATTTGAACTCTTTTTTTTTTAGGATTTATTTATTTACTTGAAAGTCAGAGTTACACAGAGAGAGGAGAGGCAGAGAGAGAAGTCTTCCATCTGATGGTTCACTCCCCAATTGGCCACAATGGCTGGAGCTGCACCGATCTGAAGCCAGGAGCCAGGAGCTTCTTCTGGGTCCCCCGCATGGGTGGACCATCTTGTACTGCTTTCCCAGGCCATAGCAGAGAATTGGATCGGAATTGGAGCATAGTTTGCAAATATTTTTCCCATTCTGTCGGTTGCCTCTTCACTTTCCTGACTGTTTCTTTTGAAGTACAGAAACTTCTCAATTTGATGCAATCCCAAATGTTAATTTTGGTTTTGACTGCCTGTGCCCCTGGGGTCTTTTCCAAGAAGTCTTTGCCTGTACCTATATCTTGCAGGGTTTCTCCAATGCTCTCTAATAGTTTGATGGTTTCAGGATGTATATTTAAGTCTTTAATCCATGTTGAGTGAATTTTTGTATAAGGTGAAAGGTAGGTGTCTTGCTTTGTGATTCTGCACGTGGAAATCCAATTTTCCCAGCACCATTTATTGAATAGACTGTCCTTAGTCCAGGGATTGGTTTTGGATCCTTGATCAAATATAAGTTTGCTGTAAATGTTTGGATTGATTTCTGGTGTTTCTATTCTGTTCCATTGGTCTATCCATCTGTTACTGTACCAGTACCATGCTGTTTTGATAACTACTGCCCTGTAGTATGTCCTGAAACCTGGTATCGTGATACCTCCAGCTTTGTTTTTGTTGTACAAGATTGCTTTAGCTATTTGAGGTCTCCTTTGTCTCCATATGAATTTCAGCATCATTTTTCCAGATCTGAGAAGAATATCTTTGGTATTTTGATTGGTATTGCATTGAATGTATAAATTGCTTTTGGGAGAATAGACATTTTGATGATATTGATTCTTCCAATCCATGAGCATAGAAGATTTTTCCATTTTTTGGTATACTCTTCTATTTCTTTCTTTAAGGTTTTGTAGTTTTCATCGTAGAGATCTTCAACGTCCTTCATTAAGTTTATTCCAAGGTACTAGATTGTTTTTGTGGCTATTGTGAATGGGATTGATCTTAGAAGTTCTTTCTCAGCCATGGCATTGTCTGTGTATACAAAGGCTGTTGATTTTTGTGCGTTGATTTTATATCCTGCTACTTTGCCAAACTCTTCGATGAGTTCCAATAGTCTCTTAGTACAGTTCTTTGGGTCCCCTAAATAAAGAATCATATCATCTGCAAAGAGGGATAGTTTGAGTTGTTCCTCCCCAATTTGTATCCCTTTAATTTCTTTTTCTTGCCTAATAGCTCTGGCTAAAACTTCCAGAACTATATTGAATAGCAGTGGTGAGAGTGGGCATCCATGTCTGGTACCAGATCTCAGTGGAAATGCTTTCAACTTTTCCCCATTCAATAGGATGCTGGCTGTGGGTTTTTCATAAATTGCTTTGATTGTATTGAGGAATGTTCCTTCCACACCCAGTTTGCTTAGAGTTTTCATCATGAAAGCATGTTGTATTTTATCAAATGCTTTCTCTGCGTTATTGAGATAATCATATGGTTTTGCAAACTATGCAACAGATAAAGGGTTGATAACCAGAATCTACAAAGAAATCAAGAAACTCCACAACATCAAAACAAACAACCCACTTAAGAGATGGGCCAAGGACTTCAATAGACATTTTTCGAAAGAAGAAATCCAAATGGCCAACAGACACATGAAAAAATGTTCAAGATCACTAGCAATCAGAGAAATGCAAATCAAAACCACAATGAGTTTTCACCTCACCCAGGTGAGAATGGCTCACATTTAGAAATCTACCAACAATAGATGCTGGAGAGGATGTGGGGAGAAAGGGACATTAACCCACTGTTGGTGGGAATGCAAACTGGTTAAGCCACTATGGAAGTCAGTCTGGAGATTCCTCAGAAACCTGAATATAACCCTACCATTCAACTCAGCCATCCCACTCCTTGGAATTTACCCAAAGGAAATTAAATTGGCAAACAAAAGAGCCATCTGCACATTAATGTTTATAGCAGCTCAATTCACAATAGCTAAGACCGGGAACCAACCCAAATGCCCACCAACAGTAGACTGGTGTATTGAAGAGAGCGAGTGTGCAAGGAGCGGAGCAGCACAGCCTCCCATCCTCCCAGCTGGTGTTAGTGCCCGGATGGCAGGCTCTGTACTCCTCCCCTCCAGTCCCCGGCAGCAGTAGGCAAGTGGGGACTGAACCACTGGTTCTCCATGTTCCCGCTGCCAGGGCCGTAAAAAAAAGAATAATAAAAAAAAGTAGACTGGATAAAGAAGTTATGGGACATGTACTCTATAGAATACTATACAGCAGTCAAAAACAATGAAATCCGGTCATTTACAACAAGATGGAGGAATCTGGAAAACATCATGCTGAGTGAATTAAGCCAGTCTCAAAGAGACAAATATCATTTGTTTTCCCTGATCGGTGACAACTAACTGAGCACCAAAGGGGAAACTTGTTGAAGTAAAATGGACACTATGAGAAACAGGGACTTGATCAGTCTTTGTCCTGACTATTGATGTACAATGTAATACTTTATCCATTTTAGTATTTTTTTTGTGCTAGTACTTATTGCCAGGGCCAGAAATAGTTTAATAGTTTATCAAGAATAGTTACTAAGTTTATATTTAGTGATATGATTATGATTAAGTGATATGATTATGGTTAGATCTTGCTGTAGGAGTAGGGTTAGACCTGTTATTGTTCAGGTTAGGGCTAGTGCTAGGTCTGTTGCAGGGTTGTATTAGAGACATGGTTAAGTTTAGAGCTAGGGTTAGTGTAGGGTTTAGGGCCAGGAATAGGGTTAGGTTTAGATTTAAGGTTATGGTTAGCATTAGGGTTAAGGTTATTGCTAAGGTTAGAATAACAAATGGTAAGGAGTAGCACTAGGGTAATAACTAAAGTTAACACTATGATTTAGGGTAGGAGTAGATATAGCATTACAATTAGAACTAGGGTTAAGAATAGAGCTAGATTTTACCATGAGTTTGGGCTTAGGAGAAGTTCTAACATTGAGCATAGGGTTAGTGTTAATGTTAGAATCAATGTTACATCCTGGTTAAGATTTTGACCTGTACCTTTCTCTCTGTCTCTCTCTCTCTCACTGTCCACTCTGCCTGTCAAAAATAAAAAAATAAATTAAAAAAAAAAGATTTTGACCTGTACTATGATTGGCTTTAGTTTTAGATTAGAGTTAGCATGAGTTTTTGGCCTAGAGGAATTGGAGATTTATTTTAGGGTTAGGGTTAGATTTGGTAGAAACTTGGCATATTTAAGGTGACATTTCTGGTTATGGTTAGGTATAATGTAATGTTTAGTGTTTGGTAGGACTAAGACTACTATTAGGGTTTGCTTTATGCATAGGACTAGGGAGATGGGTAGGACTAGGGTTAATCTAGCATTAGGGATAAAGCTGGGGTTAGGTTGAGGAAAATAGCTAGGTATTGAAATACATTTGGGGCACTGGTGCCGTGGCTCACTAGGCTAATCCTCTGCCTGTGACTCCGGTACTCTGGATTCTAGTCCCAGTTGGGGTGCCGGTCCTGCCCCAGTTGCTCCTCTTCCATCCAGCTCTCTGCTGTGGCCTAGAAAGGCAGTGGAGGATGGCCCAAGTGCTTGGGCCCTGTACCCACATGGAAGACCAGGAGGAAGCACCTGGCACCTGGCTTTGGATCGGCACAGTGCGCTGGCCGTAGTGGCCATTTGGAGGGTGAACCAACGGAAGAAAGACCTTTCTCTCTGTCTCTCTCTGTCACTGTCTAACTCTGCCTGTCAAAAAAAAAATAGATTTGGGGCTATGCCTGGGTCTATAAATGTGTCTAGGTATGGAGTACAACTATTGATAGGGCTAGTGACAGGATTTGCCTAAGAGCTATGTTTAGAGCTTGATTTAGCTATGGCTAAGCTTAAAATTAGAACTACAACTAGGCTGAAAATTATGTATAGAGTTAAGGCTAGGGCTAGTTTAGTACTGGTATTAGGGCTGTAAATAGGGTTAGCTTGAGGTCTATGGTTAAGAACAGTTAATGTTAGGTTTAAAGTTAGGGTTAGAGCTAAGATTATGGTTAAAACTACAATAAGTTTTATAGTGAAGGTTAGGAAAGGGTGTATGTTTAAGTTTCAGGCCAGAGCTAGGCTTGCTATTTGATTATGACCAGCATTAAATTTATGGTTAGGATTAGGTATAGGGGTAGGTCCATAGCTCTGGTAGGTTTTGTGTTATGTTTTGCTTTTTTTTTTTTTAGCTTGTGCTAAGGTTAGGTTTATGCCTAAGATGAAAGTTAGGGATAGACTTAAGTCTAGGGCTATAGTTAGGGTTAGGGTTAAAGCTATGATTAAGTTTAATGTTAGGGTTAGGGGTAGTGCTAGGCTTAGGTTTAAGCTTACAGTGTTATCACTGGGGTTATGGTTATGTTTAGGATTAGAATTGGGGTTTCATTTAGAATTAATACTAACATTAAGGCCTGGGCTAGGGTTACAATTGGAGTTAAATTATGGTTAGTGTTATATTGTGGCTTGGATTAGTTCAAGTGCTAGGTCGATAGCTACATTTAGGCTTATGATTAGTTTACAATTAGGGCTTAAATTCCATTAAAGGCATAGACTCAGATCAGTAATGGAGTATTAGGTTTAGAGATAAAGTAAAAAGTAGGCTAGGTTTTAGTCTAGAGCTTTGTTTATGGAACTGTTAGTGAAAAGAAAGGACTAGGTTTATAGTTAGTATTAGATCTATGTTTAGCATTAGATCCATGACTAAGTCTAGAGTTAGAGCTCGGGTTAGGATTGTTTCTAATTATGTTTAGAACTATTGTAAGTGCATGTTTATTGTTAAATTTAGAGCTAGAGCTCTGGTTATGGTTATATTAAGGAGAAGGGATAGCACTAAGTCATAAGGCCAAAATTTCAAAACATTAGAAAATTTTTGCCAGTATTTAATTTAGTCTTTGGGTTAGAGCCTGGGCTAGGGTTAGATTTGGTGCTGGATTAGGGTTGAGTTAGTGTTAAGGTTGGGATAGCATTAGACTTGGGTTATGAATAGGCATAAGTTCTAGGTAATTTAAGCTTATGATTAAGTTCAACATTATGTTTAGGGATAGGGTTTGGCTTATGACTAGTGTGAGGTCTAGGGTTTGAGTTAAGATTAGGGTTAAGGCCTTGACTAAGTTTAGGGCTAGATTTAGATTAGGGTTAATGTTAAATTTATGGTTAGGGTTAGGTTTAGGACTAGGGCTACACCTAGGGTTAATATTAAGTGTAGACTTAGGGTTAGAATTTAGTGTAGGATTTGGACCTAGAATAGATTTCAGTTTAGTTGAAGTTAGGAATAAGATAGTCTTAGGTTGAGGGTTACTGTTAGGATTAGGGTTAGAGGTTAGATTAGTGTTAGGTAAGGAGTTAGTGTTAGGTTCATGAATAAGGCTTGGCCTAGGGTTAGAGTTGGGGTTAGGTTAAGTTTAGGTTTATGACTTGGGTTAGATGTAAAGCCAAGACTGAGGTTAGGGTTGAGGTTAGATTGATGAGAGCTAGGGTTATTTTTCAAGCTAGTTTTATGTCTATGGACAGTTTTGATGCTAGGTATAGCACTAGATTTTATACTTGGACTATGGATGAAACGTCATTGAGATAAGGGTTAAGGATAAAGGTAGAGTGAGTGTTAGAATTTGGGCTGGGGTAGCCTTTAGGGTTATGTTCAGAGTGATGGTTAGGGTTAGAAAATGAAATGCTGAAAGTGGCTTCTGTTTGATATTCTAATTCTAGTTCTGGTACTTCAGGCACAGCTACTACTTCAAGTATGAATAATCACTGTTTTAGAAGCATTGAAGCTGCATTGCTTTTTAAGGGCATTGTAGTTATATTAGACAATATGATTAACTATCTGAAGAAAGTTAGTGTTGTCAGCCTGGACTTCTGAACCCCCTTCCTTGTCTGAGCTTCAGACTTAGCAGCTCTTTTGAGTATTGCTAATGTACAGTGTGTTCTCATGACTGGAATAAAAATATTTGCTAGGTAAATTAGAAATAAAGCCAGGAATTCATTTTTAGTAAATCTAATGTAAACAAATGGTAAACTGGAATTAAAAAAAAATCTTGAAATAGCTTTGGACAACACACAATTTTCTAGTGACAATAATTTTGCCTGTGTTCTCACATTTGTGATTTTACTGAATTTTTGCAAATAAAGCAATCAATGAATACACAGAGTATACTCAATGAAGAATCCAACATGTAATTGAGAATATCATGCATTCCTTGCAATAAGTTTAGGCAAAATGCTTCCTTCAAGTACAACTAATCTCTAACTTTTTTTTTTGACAGGCAGAGTTAGACAGTGAGAGAGAGAGACAGAGAGAGAGGTCTTTCTTCCATTGGTTCCCCCCCCCCCCCCAAATGGTCGCTACAGCCAGCACACTGCACCAATCCAAAGCAAGGAGCCGGGTGCTTTCTCCTGGTCTCCCATGTGGGTGCAGGACCCAAGCACTTGGGTCATCCTCCACTGCCTTCCCGGGCTACAGCAGAGAGCTGGATGGAAGTGGAGCCAGAATCTGGCACCCCAAGAAGGACTAGAACCCAGGGTACCGGTGCCTCAGGTGGAGGATTAGCCTAGTGAGCTGCGGCGCCAGCAAATACAAGTTTTTGAGATTGCAAATGTATTGCTTATTAAGGACTGTGTATTTAAAGCTGAGAATTCTTGTCTTCCCAGAAAAAGAAACATTGTGAGCCAGTCCTAGTGCGTACCACAATTGTGTCCTGTGCACCAACTTCAGGCATATCATATCTTTCAGGTATTATGCATGTATAGTATAATGCTTACTAAGAGCATATGGTGTAAGACAAGCATTACACTAAGTCACCAGGAAACCTAATGGTTACGCTTACAACTGACCTGGACATAAACTCATTTCCTTGAGGTAAATTGAGACAAAATACCTCTTTTCAACAACACTCTTCCACTATATTCTCATATTGCATACCTATTATATATTAAGTCCTAAGTACATAGAGCAATCAATGAAAATACAGAGAAAATTCAATACAGCAAATGTGTTCTGAGGAGCCCATTCAATTCCTTCAAATAACTTCAGGTACCAACATGCTGTTTGAAACACTGGAAAACATTGTTTTGTTTGTTTGTTTGTTTGTTTTTCTTTCTTTTTTTTTTTTTTTTGAAAGGCAGAGTTAGACAGTGAGAGAGAGAGACAAAGAGAAAGGTCTTCCTTTTTCCATTGGTTCACCCCCCAAGTGGCCACTATGGCTGGCACATTGTGGCCAGTGCACTGCGCCGATCCAAAGCCAGGAGCCAGGTGCTTCTCCTGGTCTCCCATGTGGGTGCAGGGCCCAAGGACCTGGGCCATCCTCCACTGCACTCCCAGGCCACAACAGAGAACTGGACTGGAAAAGGAGCAACCGGGACAGAATCTGGTGCCCCATCTGGGACTAGAACCAAATGTGCCGGCACCATGGGCAGAGGATTAGCCTAGTGAGCCACAGCACCAGCCTGGAAAACATTGTTTATTATGGCTTTAGTAGTTAAAGAATTCAACTAATCTTTCTAAGGAAAAACAATGTTGTTAGCCTGCTTTAATCTGTACTACAAATTTATTCCCTGTGCCAACTTGAGATATGATGTACCTTTCATTATGTATGTAGAGTGTGTTTCTTTATTGGAATAAAGTACAATGCTTACTATGCACAGAGTTTTAATACAAGCATTCCTCTCCGTTGGAAGGAAACAATTTTATCGAGTTGTACTAAACTAGGTAGAAACGGGAGGTAAGACAAAAACCTCAGAAACCCAAAACATTGGCGGGCAAAGGCAAAAGAGGCCTGAGGCACCACTGGGCAAGTTCACCAGGCTGACTGGAGGAGAGAAAAAAAATGAATAAATCAGGGGAACCAGCACGGACACTAGCCTCTCTCCACTCACCTAACAAAGCTGAGCAAGACAAAGAGCAGGCACCATTTTACATATGTAAAGCGGCAACCTCAAGTAGCCAAGCAGAAAAAACTTGACTCTGGTCAGGAGAAATAATAGGTTAGAATCTAGTGAAAGCAGATGGAGCTAACGATCGGAGACTGTGAAAATCCCAGGTGGGGCGAGCGAACTCATGGAGTACGCAAACTCAGTAACCTTGGGACTGTGGAGAAACTTGAGAACACATTGAGGGCTGCATAAACTCTTTGTGTGGTCCCAGGGGTAGATCAAAAGAATACTCACAGAGGCCAGATTTCAACTACCCTCAATTCCACTCAGCTGTGTGGAATTACTTCCCAACTGAGTCAAAAAAAAAAAGAGAGAGAGAGAGAGAGAGACAGAGAGACAGAGAGACAGAGAGAGAGAGAGATCCAGCAAGGAGCAAGGGAGAGAACAATCTGGGTGAGTCACAATTGGCACATGCTTAAACCTGAAGAATCAAACAGAGCTCTCTGGCCACACCCATCACAGCCTCTAAGGATCCATCAAAGCAGACAGCCCACTTAATCTAGAGGCACAGTATAATGAGAAAAAAAAACACCACAGGGAAAAAAAAAAAACCTATACATTATCTCCAACATGCTAAACAACAAACGCAGAAACTGAGGTAACAAGAGCAAGGAAGACACTATGATGCCCCCAAATGAACAAGACACCCCAATTCAAGATTATGAAGATGAAGAGATAGAGGAAATGCAAGAAGCGGATCTCAAAAATTGATAAGAACATTAAGAAGTTCTCAAAAACAATTTTTATTATATATATATATATTTTAACTTTTATTTAATGACTATAAATTTCCAGTGTACAGCTTATGGATTACAATGCCTTCCCCCTCCCATAACTTCCCTCCCACCCGCAACCCTCCCCTCTCCCACTCCCTCTCCCCTTCCATTTGCATCAAGATTCATTTCCAATTCTCTTTATATACAGAAGATCAATTTAGTATAAAGATTTCAACAGTTTGCACCCACAGAGAAACACAAAGTGAAACATACTGTTTGAGTACTCGTTATAGCATTAAATCAAAATGTACACATTAAGGACAGAGATCCCACATGAGGAGCAACTGCACAGTGGCTCCTGTTGTTGACCCAAAAAATTGACACTCTAGTTTATGGCGCCAGTAACCATCCTAGGCTGTCGTCATGAGTTGCCAAGGCTATGGAAGCCTTCCAAGTTTACCGACTCTGATCATATTTAGACAAGGTCATAAAAGACAGAGTGAGGATAGTAACCAATGATCCTAAGAGTGGCATTTACCAGGTTTGAACAATTATACAGCATTAAGTGGGGAAGAGGACCGTCAGTACACACAGGTTGGGAGTAGAGCCATTGGTGGTAGAGTAGAGGTTATGATTACAAAGGAATGAGGCCCAAGTGCACTAGACAAGGTCTAGAACAAAGGACAGAGTCATTATTAGAGGAGCTAAGAAAGGTGCTGTCTAAGCTACAAGTAATTTTTCTGATTGAGAGGCAAATAGAACCTGATAGAAGGGGCTTGATAATAATCTGGTGGGCTTTAGGCCTTGTAAGTTAAGAGGCCCAGACCTATCTATCTCTTCACATGGGGTATATCCTAAGGGAGGTATGAACCTCCTAGGGGAAGGCACTCTGTTGACTTGAACTACAGAAATCCTTAATGGACAAGATAGAAAATCTGTTGCGTGAAAATGAAATATTAAGGAGGAATCAAAATGAAATGAAACAACTAGTAGATCATGAAACTGTGATAGTGACAAGAAACCATAATGAAATGAAGAACTCAATACATCAAATGATAAACATATTAGAGAGCCTTAAAAACGGAATGGGTGAATAAGAAGAGAGAATATCAGACTTAGAAGACAGAGAACAGGAAAGGAAACAGTCAAATCAAAGAAAAGAAGAGGAAATCAAAAATCTAAAAAAATACTGTCAGAAATCTACGGGATACTATTAAAAAACCCAACATTCGGGTTCTAGGAGTTCCTGAAGGCATGGAGAGGGAGAAAGGATTAGAAGGCCTTTTTAGTGAGATAGTAGCAGAAAATTTCCCAGGTTTGGAGAAGGACAGAGACATCTTAGTACAGGAAGCTCATAGAGCCCCTAATAAACATGACCAAAAGAGATCCTCAACATAACACGTCATAATTAAACTCACCGCAGTGAAACATAAAGAAAAGATCCTAAAATGTGCAAGAGAGAAATGCCAGATTACTCTCAGAGGATCTCCAATTAGACTCACAGCTGACTTCTCTTCAGAAACCCTACTAGCTAGGAGGGAATGGAGAGATATAGCCCAGGTACTAAGAGAGAAAAACTGCCAGCCCAGAATATTATATCTTGCAAAGCTCTCATTTGTGAATGAAGATGAAATTGAGACCTTTCACAGCAAACAGAAATTGAAAGAATTTGTCGCCACTCGTCCAGCCCTGCAAAAGATGCTTAAAGATGTGTTACACACAGAAACACAGTCACCAATATGAAAGAAGGTAAAGGAAGGAAACCTCACAGCTAAAGGTCACAGGAATCTCAAACCATATATTAGAAAAAATCTTTGGCAAATGACAGGGAAAAGTTACTCCTTCTCAATGTTAATGGCTTGAACTGTCCAGTTAAAAGACACCAATTGGCTGATTGGGTTAAGGAACAAAACCCATCTTTTTGCTGCTTACAAGAAACTCATCTTTCCAACAATGATGCATACAGACTGAAAGTGAAAGGCTGGAAAAAGATATACCATGCCAACAGAAATGAAAAAAGAGTGGGTGTAGCCATCTTAATATCAGACAACATAAACTTTACCACAAAAACTGTTAGGAGAGACAAATAGGGGCACTATATAATGATTAAGGGATCCATTCAACAGGAAGATATAAGGATTATCAATGTATATGCACCTAATTACAGGGCACCGGTTTATTTAAAAGACTTGTTAAGGGACTTAAAGGGAGACTTAGACCCCAATACAATAGTACTGGGGGACTTCAATACCAAACTCTCAGAGATAGACACATCATCAGGACAGAAGATCAACAAGGAGACAGCAGATTTAAATGACACTATAGCCCAAATGGACCTAACAGATATCTACAGAACTTTTCATCCTACATCTAAGGACTTTACATTCTTCTCAGCAGTACATGGAACCTTCTCTAGGATTGACCACATACTAGGCCATAAAGCAAGTCTCAGCAAATTCAAAAGAATTAGAATCATACCATGAAGCTTCTCAGACCACAAAGGAATGAAATTGGAAGTTAGTAACTCAGGAATCTCTAGAGCATATGCAAACACATGGAGATGAACAACATGCTCCTGAATGAACAATGGGTCATAGAAGAAATTAAAAGAGAAATCAAAAATTTTCTGGAAGTAAATGAGGATAACAACACAACATACCAAAACCTATGGGATACAACAAAAGCAGTGTTAAGAGGAAAATTTATATCAATAGGTGCCTACATCAAGAAATTGGAAAGGCACCAGATAGATGCGCTTTCAAGTCATCCCAAGGATCTAGAAAATCTGCAGCAAACCAGACCCAAACCCAGTAGGAGAAGAGAAATAATTAAAATCAGAGAAGAAATCAACAGGATTGAATCCAAAAAAACATTACAAAAAATCAGCCAAATGAGGAGCTGGTTTTTTGAAAAAATAAACAAAATTCACACCCCATTGGCCCACTAACTAAAAAAAGAAAAGACCCAAATCAATACAATTAGAGATGAAAATGGAAACGTAACAACAGACACCACAGAAATAAAAAGAATCATCAGAAATTACTACAAGGACTTGTATGCCAGCAAACAGGAAAATCTCTCAGAAATGGACAGATTGTTGGACACATACAACCTACCTAAATTGATCCAGGAAGACACAGAAAACCTAAAAAGACCTATAACTGAGACAGAAATTGAAACAGTAATAAAGGTCCTCCAAACAAAGAAAAGTCCAGGACCAGAATGGATTCACTGCTGAATTCTACCAGACTTTTAGAGAAGAACTAACTCCAATTCTTCTCAAACTATTCAAAACAATCGAAAAAGAGGGAATCCTCCAAAATAATTTCTATGAAGCCAGCATCACCTTAATTCCTAAGCCGGAAATAGATGCAACATTGAAAGAGAATTACAGACCAATATCCCTGATGAACATAGATGCAAAAATACTCAAAAAAATTCTGGCCAATAGAATGCAACAACACATCAGAAAGCTCATCCACCCAGACCAAGTGGGATTTATCCCTGGTATGCAGGGATGGTTCAACGTTCGCGAAACAATCAACGTAATACACTACATTAACAGACTGCAGAAGAAAGACCATATGATTCTCTCAATAGACGCAGAGAAAGCATTTGATAAAATACAGCACACTTTCATGATGAAAACTCTAAGCAAACTGGATGTGGAAGGAACATTCCTCAGTACAATCAAAGCAATATATGAAAAACCCACAGCCAGTATCCTATTGAATGGGGAAAAGTTGAAAGCATTTCCACTGAGATCTGGTACCAGACAGGGATGCCCACTCTCACCACTGCTATTCAATATAGTTCTGGAAGTTTTAGCCAGAGCTATTAGGCAAGAAAAAGAAATTAAAGGGATACAAATTGGGGAGGAACAACTCAAAATATCCCTCTTTGCAGATGATATGATTCTTTATTTAGGGGACCCAAAGAACTGTACTAAGATACTATTGGAACTCATCGAAGAGTTTGGCAAAGTAGCAGGATATAAAATCAATGTACAAAAATCAACAGCCTTTGTATACACAGGCAATGCCACGGTTGAGGAAGAACTTCTAAGATCAATCCCATTCACAATAGCTACAAAAACAATCAAATACCTTGGAATAAACTTAACCAAGGATGTTAAAAATGTCTACGATGAAAACTACAAAACCTTAAAGAAAGAAATAGAAGAGGATACCAAAAAATGGAAAAATCTTCCATGCTCATGGATTGGAAGAATCAATATCATCAAAATGTCTATTCTCCCAAAAGCAATTTATACATTCAATGCAATACCAATCAAGGTACCGATGACATTCTTCTCAGATCTGGAAAAAATGATGCTGAAATTCATATAGAGACACAGAAGACCTCGAATAGCCAAAGTAATCTTGTACAACAAAAACAAAGCCGGAGGCATCCTAATACCAGGTTTCAGGACATACTACAGGGTAGTTTTTATCAAAACAACATTGCGCTGGTACAGAAACAGATGGCTAGATCAATGGAACAGAATAGAAACACCAGAAATCAATCTAAACATCTACAGCCAACTTATATTTGATCAAAGGTACAAAACTAATCCCTGGAGTAAGGACAGTCTATTCAATAAATGGTGCTGTGAAAATTGGATTTCCACATGCAGAAGCTTGAAGCAAGACCCCTACCTTTCACCTTACATAGAAAATCCACTCACTATGGATTAAAGATTAAATCTATGACCTGAAACCATCAAATATTAGAGAGCATTGGAGAAACCCTGCAAGATATAGGTACAGGCAAAGACTTCTTGGAAAAGACCCCAGGGGCACAGGCAGTCAAAACCAAAATTAACATTTGGGATTGCATCAAATTGAGAAGTTTCTGTACTTCAAAAGAAACTGTCAGGAAAGTGAAGAGGCAACCGACAGAATGGGAAAAATATTTGCAAACTATGCTGCAGATAAAGGGTTGATAACCAGAATCTACAAAGAAATCAAGAAACTCCACAACATCAAAACAAACAACCCTCTTAAGAGATGGGCCAAGGACCTCAATAGACATTTTTCGAAAGAGGAAATCTAAATGGCCAACAGACACATGAAAAAATTTTCAAGATCACTAACAATCAGGGAAATGCAAATCAAAACCACAATGAGGTTTCACCTCACCCTGGTGAGAATGGCTCACATTCAGAAATCTACCAACAATAGATGCTGGAGAGGATGTGGGGAAAAAGGGACACTAACCCACTGTTGGTGGGAATGCAAACTGGTTAAGCCACTATGGAAGTCAGTCTGGAGATTCCTCAGAAACTTGAATATAACCCTACCATACAACCCAGCCATCCCACTCCTTGGAATTTACGCAAAGGAAATTTGATCAATTTCATTTCACAATTGATCACTCTGATAGTTCTAAGAGTCAAAGGGATCACACAAACAAGACAAGTGTCTGCTAATACTAACTGATAGAATCAAAAAGGGAGAGAAGGATCTAACATGGGAAGCAGGATACACAGCAGACTCATAAAATGGCAGATGTCCTAAACAGCACTCTGGCTTCAGAATCAGCCCTTAGGGCATTCGGATCTGGCTGAGGGCCCATGAGAGTATTTTAGGCATGGAAAGCCAAGACACTCTGTCAAAAAAAAAAAAAGAAGAAGAAGAAGACCTAAATGAAAGATCTCTGCGAGTTAGATCCCAGTGGAAAGAACGGGGCCACCAAAGAAAGAGGTACCTTTCTCTGAAGGGAGGAGAGAACTTACACTTTGACTATGACCCTGTTGGAATAACATAGAAGTCAGTAAACTCAAAAGGCTTTCATAGCCTTGGCAACTCATGACTAGAGTTAGGGAGATTACTGACACCATAAACAAGAGTGTCAAATTGTTAAGTCAACAACAGGAGTCACTGTGTACTTACTTCTCATGTGGGATCTGTCCTTAATGTGTTGTCCAATGTGAAGTAATGCTATAACTTCTACTGAAACAGTATTTTACACTTTGTGTTTCTGTGTGAGTGCAAACTGATGAAATCTTTACTTAGTATATACTGAATTGATCTTCTGTATATAAAGATAATTGAAAATAAATCTTGATGTGAATGGAATGGGAGAGGGAGCAGGAGATGTGTGGGGTTCGAGTGGGAGGGAAATTATGGGGGGATCCCATTGTAATCCATAAAGTGTACTTTGGAAATTTATATTTACTAAATAAAAGTTAAAAAAAAAAAGGTGGAGCAGCCAGGTCTTGAACCGGCACCCATATGGGATGCTAGTGCTTCAGGTCAAACTGTTTACTCACTGTGCCACAGTGCCAGGCCCTGCACTTTGTTTTGCCATATACATTAACAGGTTTGAGGGATTTGGACATCTCTGGGTGGGGACTGTCTGTTACATGTGCCAGGAAGAATTCTCCCACTTATTCAATAGCTTCTCCATTGAGGAACACTGCACTGGAGGCAGAGTGTAATGCCTCCAAACCAAACTGATAATCATCAAGTTTTTTTTTTTTTTAATCTGAACTCAATTCACTTACATAACAGTCAGGATTTCTTTACTATTTTTATTCACCTATTTTGTAGTTTCTGCCTGAAAGATGCTAAAATGGCAACATTAAAAGATGAATCATCATAACATTGGAGACGCTAAGACATAGATCTGTTCTGAGCATGCACATAATGTCTTCAGTTTTGAATCCCTGAAGAGGTATGCTACTGCTGTAGTCTATCATCCATCATGCCCACTTCAGGTCATATTAATGGGTGCCTCCTACCTATCTTTTTCTTTATTTTCTCCTACCTATTTTTAAATGTATGTACAGGACAGAGGCTGGCACTGAGGCACAGAAGGTTAATCCTCCACTTGTGGTGCTGGCATCCCATATGTACACAGGTTCTAGTCCCAGTTGCTCCACTTCTGATCCAGCTCTCTGCTATGGCCTTGGAAAGCAGTAGAATTTGGCCCAAGCGCTTGGGCCCCTGCACCTGCGTGAGAGACCCAGAAGAATCTCCTGGCTCCTGGCTTTGGATCGGCTCAGCGCCTGCCATTGTGGCCATTTGAGGAGTGAACCAGCAGATGGAAGACCTTTCTCTCTGTCTGTCCCTCTCACTATCTGTAACTCTACCTCTCAAATAAATAAAATCTTTAAAAAGAAGTATATACAGGACAAACTAAAAATAACAATAGGAAAAAAAGAGAGCAACAACATATGAGACATATATAAGATATATATATATATATAAGACATATATAAGAAGATATATAAAAAAGGTATCTTTTTCATTACTTACTTTGGTGATGAATTTGCACTTAATTCAGGAAACCAAACATGATTGCAATGTTGTCATCAGAGATTTCCTTAGTTTTAATGGCTTTCAGGATATTATCTACATACTGAAATGTAGTTCTTTGTATTTTTTAAGATTTATTTATTTATTTGAAAGAGTTACACAGAGAGAGAAGGAGAGGGAGAAGGATAAAAAGAGTAAGAGAGGGAGAGGGGGAGAGGGAGGGAGAGGGTGAGGGATTGGGGAAGGGAGGGGGAGAGAGAGGGGGAGAGAAAGAGAGAGAGAGAGTCTTCCATCTGCTGGTTCACTCCCAATTGGCTGCAATGGCCAGAACTGTGCTGATTTGAAGCTGGAAGCCGAGAGCTTCTTCCAGGGCTCCCACATGGGTGCAGGGGCCCAAGAACCTGGGCCATCTTCTACTGCTTCCCCAGGCCATAGCAGAGAGCTGGATCAGAAGTGGAGGGGCTGGGACTAGAACAGATGCTGGCACTGCAGGCAGTGACTTTACCCATTATGCCACAGTGTTGGCCCCAGTTCTGTGTAATTTACTTCTCTTAAAGCACAACCTAGGATTTCTTTGTAATTGTCAAACCCTTTGAGTAAGACAGTCCAGCAGTACTATTGCTTCTGGTGGGAGTCTAGGTCCTCCCATTTTAAAGCAAATTTCCTTTGGGATTCAGAATGTAACAGGATGAACAAATTGTATAGAACTCACTATACTTGGTTAGACTTGCCAAAAAAGTGTAGGAATTAGGAACGATAGGATGTATGTCAGGACCATATTACTGAAATTCCTAAGTTCTTGGATAGATCTTTATTCTTGAATTTCTGGATTTTTTTTAAGATTTTTTTTTATTTATCTGAGACAGAGAATGACAGAGAAAGAGAGATCTTCCATCCTTTGTTTCACTTCACCCTCAATTGGCCATGATCATTTGGGGTTGTTCCAGGCCAAACCCAACAGTAAGGAATTCAATCTTGGTCTCTCAACATGGGCTCAAGGATTCAAGTACTTGGGCCATCTACCACTGCTTTCCCAGGCACACTACCAGGAAGCTGGATCAGAGGTAGAGCAGCTGGGACTTGAACTAGCACTCCTAAATGAGATCTAGTCTTGCAGGCGGCAGTTTAACCCACTGTACTGCAATGCCAGTGCAGTTCCTGAATTTAAAACAGCCTTTGAAATTTTTATTTGTGATAGATCTTCCATCTGTTGATTTACTCTCCAAATCCATACAATATTGCAGTCTAGGCTAGTGCAAAGCTAGGATCTGGGAACCCATTTTAGTTTCCCATATGAATGGCAAGCACCTAAATGAGCTATTATCTGCTGCCTCCCAGGGATCTGGAATTAGAAACAAAGCTGGAAATTGAACCCAGACACTCCCATATAGGTTGTAGGCACCCCAAGCAGCATATTAACCACTATGCTAAAAGCCTCCCCTGTATTTTTATTTTATTTTATTTTATTTTTTAGTGATTTATTTTATTATTTATTTGAAAGGCGGAATTACAGAAAGGCAGAGAGAGAGAGAGAAGTCTTCCATCTGCTGGTTCACTCCCCTAGTGGCCACAATGGCTGTGGCTGGGCCAATCTGGAGCCAGGAGCTTTTTCCAGGTCCCCACATGGGTACATCTACTGCTTTCCCAGGTTGTAGCAGAGAGCTGGTTTGGAAGTGGAACAGGTGGGACTCAACCAGTGCCCATATGGGATTCCAGCACTGCAGGAGGCAGTTTTAATGGCTACACCACAGCATTGGCCCCGGTCCATCTTTTTAAATTCTACTCTTACTGGAATAGAGTTGGCTACTCATCACACTCAGCCCTGTGCTCATACTTCCAAGTTAATTCTGCTCAGGACTCTTGGAGGAATCTCTTCCTGTTCAGGCACCAATATTTTTGCAATACAGTCATGAGCTGAAACCCTTAAGTTTTAGGGACTTGAATCTCAATGCTATCCTAGTTCCAGTTTCTTGAGTCCCCTAACTTAGATAATGTCTCTTTCTTAAAGAGAGAAGGAGATTCTGGTGTATGCAGAAGGGATGGCATTCATGTTTTTACCCTTATTTCCCAGGTGAAGAGCTCCAGAAGCCTGTTAGTCTCCCACTTTCCTGATAGTCTTTTTATTATATGTTTTATCACAGAGATATTCCTTTTGGGTATTTAACACTGCTGACATGGCACCAGTATTGAGCATAACTTTACCTTTGCTTCCCACTAAATTTACATGGGATCCTCAGAGAGGGTTAGAATCTAGTGGTCTAGAGCCAACTGGAGAGTCCCAAGGCCCTGTCACATGTCTTTTCATTCAAAAGAAGTTGGCATGTATCAGTCCTTCCTGATTCCTCATCTCTCTGGGGACAGCTCAAATATTTCAGTTCCCACTGCCCTTGTTTGCAATAAGCACCCTATCTCTCAAATTGATTAGTAGCCTTACTTGTGATCCTTTGGTGGAGGCCATGGTCACTCACCCATAGCATCTCTTCTGTCTCTGTTATCTCCAATAGAACGGGGGCCACAGATAACAGGGCAGCATTCCTCTGTATCTTTTTGCCTTCTTTTTCTTCAGTCATACTTCAGTTGTTAAACACTAAAGAGCACCTCACCTGAGTAGGGTTATCATCAATCATTGAGGCTTTCTCCAGATGTGTGGCATACTCTGAGATACAAAATACATATAAACATTGTGGCCAGTATTGTGGTGCAATGGATAAAGCCATCACTTACTACTCCAGCATCCCATATTGAAGTACTTGGTAGTCTTGGCTGTTCCACTTCTCTTCCAGCTCCCTACTAATGTGTCTGAATCAACGGAATCTGCCCCAAATACTTGGATCCAGGGCACCCATGTAGGAGACCTAGATTAGTTCCAGATTGCTGGCTTCAGGCTGCTGTAGCCTTGACTATTGCAGCCATTTAGTGAGTGATCAGCATGTGGAAGATCTCTACCTCTGTTACTCTGCCTTTAAAATAAATAAATAAATAAATCTTTTAAAAAAGTCACTGCACTTTCCTGGACCTCAGATGCCTTCTCTGCATATTGTCTGAGGTGGTCCTTCAGCCTCTCCAAAAAGGTGAGGAGATTCTCCAGGGTGCTGCTGGACCTCTCTCAGCTGAGGCCAGTTGATGGGAGGGTGGGTGAGCAGTGACATTGCCTTCAGGTAGAGCACCCTAAAGTTTCCCGATTGTTCTTATTCCTTGGGTTTTCTTTGGATACCATTTAGGGTATGTCCTTGGTATAGCTTCCTTATTGAGTCTCTTAATTCCTAATTCCAGCTGGTATTTACCATATACTTCATCTTTGGCTTTCAACAGAGCAGCCAATTTCTCTAAGCAAGGAAGAGAGGAGTCACCAGATTAGGAATATGTGTCCAGGTTGGATTGTGTGAGAGAGAAAATTCCTTTGTTAGATTTATACATTTTTCTGGCTCTGTGCTTCACCCTAGGTTGTGTGCCTTTAAATTACATACTCAGTTATGGAGAGCAGGACATCACCATTAATAAGTCTCCCTTCCACACCAGGCATCTGCCTCAGAGAGAGCAGTCCAGGATTGTAGCTGGCTCCTAGTCAATTGACATTTCCTCATATTTCATATTTTGATTTAAAATAATCACCAATGATTTTTCCCTGGGTCTCTTTCTTTATTAGCAAGTCTTAAAAGATAAGTTATTTCTAAATAAATAATTCTGTTCAAATGTTCTTATGTGTTTCTTACTTTAAGCAAAAGAAAAGCCATGGTTATCTTTGGGAACGATCATTTTTTCAAGTGTCTTTGACATCTCAAAGTTCCTGGCTCTTTAAAGTAATCCAACAATTTTTTTCCAAGTGTCTTTGGCAACAACAATGTTGGCACAGCAAAACACTCAACCTAGCCATGATCCTCTCCTTTGATTATATGTTATCTTGGCATTCTCATGCACTTATTCAGTTGCTTCAATTTCTTTTGGTATCTCTATGAAGAAAATGTTGAAAAACTCATTTTAGATTTGCACTATAAGATTTAATCTAAACTTGTATGTATTAGAGGCTACAAAAAGAATTATGATGGCACATAAAAACCCCCATGAAAAACATAAATGAAATAGAAGTTCAAAGGAAAGAATTTAATCTACTGTTTAATACATCATTTTGGAAATTTGCATCCCATAACAAAATGCCTCAATTCAAATCTTGTCTTGGATATGAATGTCAGATTCCTGACCATGTGCACCCTTGGAAGCAATAGGTGATGATTCGAGTTCTTTTTTAGCCAGGCTTACTCCTGCTGTTGTGGTGTCTGGGAAGTGAACAAGCAATTTGGATATTTGTCTCTCTTTCTCTTTTAAAAATATTATATATATGTAGATATGTATATATATATATATAATTTATGTCATGGATAGTCCTTTCTCAATATGCACTTCATGGACTTTTTGAAGAATCCTCATATTAATTGATTTCAAAATTATGTTACAGCACAATAAAATGTTCTTTTTTAATTTAAAAGGCAGAGAGGTACAGATGTAGGACCAGGTTGAAATCTCCCACTCACTAGTTCCATGTGTAAATAACCAAACATAACCAGGATTGGGCCAGACCAAAGAAGGAGCCTAAAGTTCCATTCAGGTCTTCTATAGGGGTAGTAGGAGCTCAAACAATTCATCAACTGTGGCCTTTCAGAGTGCATTACCAAGGACTGGATCTGAAGCAGAATAGATGGATATGATCTGGCACTCTGATAATGGCTGCAGGCATCCCACATGATGGCTTAACCTGCTGTGTTCTAACATCTACCCTTTTCTTCCAAGAAACTTGGACATTTTGTCAAAATGTATATAATGCTTCACATCATTAGATCAAATATGAAAGTGCTTTACTGTATATTTTCAAGAAGACTCCTAAATCAAGTGTTCAGCCTCAATAATACACTCAAACACATCCACACTGTCAAAATTTGCATATACAGTGTTCTGCTAGCATCTCGTCTTCTAAACACACACCACTGCTTCCTCAGATCCAACAATAAACAACTATTCCAATAATCCTTCTACATTTCAATGCCCAGCATACATGGATGACTGTTTTGCAAAATTGTGCCACACAATAATAAGGTTTATGTTTCTTTATTTCAGACCATTCATTTCTCATAGTCATGTCATTTGTGTGCAATATTAGGTTTTGTTTTTTAAAATCTGAAAAGAGACTGAATATGCATTTAAACTGAAATTTTGTGTGACTTTAACATGTTCACTTCCATATCCATGAAAAAAAGCAATCACTATTTTTTTAAGATTTATTTATTTATTTGAAAGTCAGAGTTACACAGAGAGAGGAGAGGCAGAGAGAGAGAGATAGAGAAGTCTCCCATCTGATGGTTTACTCCTCAGTTGGCCACAAAGGCCGGAGCTGTGCCTATCTGAAGCCAGGAGCCAGGAGTTTCTTCAGGGTCTCCCACATAGGAGTGGGACTTGGACCATCTTCTACTACTTTCCCAGGCCATAGCAGAGGGCTGGATTGGAAGTGGAGCAGCTGGGTCTTGAACTGGCACCCATATGGGATGCCAGCGCTTCAGTCCAGGGCATTAACCTGCTATACCACAGCACCGGCCTCCCAAAGCAATCACTCTTGACAAGTTTACATGAAGCAGATAGTTATTTCAAACCTGATGTAATCTTTAGTCTACTTCAAAGTAATTCAGGAGTAACTAAGGATGAGGTGAATGTTTCAAGCCAGGTAACTGTAGGCAACACATGGCATGCAAGAAAGGCATATTATTATACCCTCTATTAGCTCTAAGGCACAGTGCAGGACAATAAGAGGATTTGTTTAACTGGTAGCCATGGGCTCTCACTCTATGTCCTTTCACTAAATCATTTAAATTGAAATAATAATATCATTTTAGATACTCAAGCAGAAATAGAGTCCATAATCCAAATCATGATGAGAACTGATGGGGGAAATTAAGCAAAATGTTCACACACAAAGTAAACTACTATTATAAATACCAGTAAGGAAAAAATAGAGTGTAAAGAAAAATAATAGCATTAACAATAACAAAAAAGAGAAAAAAAGGGGATATGTCATCTATATCTATAGAGAGAGAAAGAGAAAGAAACAAGGATGCCAATGAAGTAAATAATAAGAAGTGAACTGTAAATTCAGGGCCATGTATGCAACTATGTATGCCAAAATTATGAAAACCTATAAAAGAAAATAAAGAAAACATAAATAAATGGAATAGATGCTTTCTTAATTATTGAAAGACAGAATATTGTTAAGATATCTCTTCTTCCTACTTGGACCAACAGATTCATTGCATTCTAATAAAAAATAATATCAGGCTATTCTGGAGAAAATGACAAACATTTGTCCAAACTTTAGAAGTCTAGACAATACTGAGAAGTGTAGAGAAACCTCGAGGAATCTACATTTGTATCTTGATTTCATGGCTTTCTGTGAACCTACATGATGCTAGACAAAGATTAGACATGTGGATAAATGGAAAGGCATAAATACTTATGCTTAACTGATCTTAGCCAAAGGAACAGAGTCATTCCCTACAGAATATTGGAATATGTAGTCTTTCCAATAAATGGAGATGGTGCAAATGGATGACCATGTGAATAAAAAAAAAGACAAATGTCTTGTGCATAACATATAAACTCATTCAGCATGATGTAGAGACTCCTATGTGTAGTGGAAAAAAATGTTAAACCCAGTAGAAAACACATGAGAAAAATTCTATTATGTAACAAACTGAATGTATTATCCATAAAAATGTCATGTGATGTCTGTTAAATAAAAAATGCTTTCTCAAAAATACCATTGAAAAAAATGGAAGCTAGATCTCACACTAGGACATAATATTTCAAAATATTTGCTTACAGGAATTGAATGCAAAGTTTATTAAGGGCTTGTAAAACTCAGCAATAAGGCAATAAATTCTCCAATTTAAAACACCAAATTAATAAAGAATAACCTTTACATTGAATACACACAGATCCAAAATAGGCACACAGAATATACTGAACATTAGAAAATTATGAGATAAAAGAGTGAATTGTGAATTAAAATGCAAATTAAAACAGCAATGAGACAAATACATGAAACAATTTTAAAATGGTTATAAGGAGCAAATAAACATGGTAGTGCCAAAAGTTTGTGAAGATGGAATATTAGAAAATATCATTCGGCTGGTGCTGTGGCTTAACAGGCTAATCCTCCACCTTGCGGCGCCGGCACACTGGGTTCTAGTCCCAGTTGGGGGGCCGGATTCTATCCCGGTGGCCCCT